>NW_026535825.1:0-239305 GCF_028551555.1 Melozone crissalis
CGAAAGAGGCCCGGGAGCGGTGCTTAGCTCTGCAGAGCACCGTACCTTTGTCTTTAGCCTCTCTTCTCGTCTACATCTTCGCAAAAAGCTTTTCCACTCTGTCTGGCAAGGAGAAACTGTGCCAGCACAGAAAACATCTCCCATCGTGTTCTAGAGTCTGCACGGAGGTCTGCCGAGTGTTTTGCAAGAAGAGAGAGAAAGTTGTCCAAAACAGCTTGCAATCGAATGTTCATGCGAATACAAAAGGTAGGAGAGTGGTCAGGTACTGTTTTCTCTCATTTGGCAAGCTGCGCACACAATCGCAGTGTTGTACAGCTTGTTTCATCACCTTTGCGAAGTTGCCGCTTTCTCCGGCTCCCGGAGACGAAGAAGCTGCTTCTTCGAGCAAAGACGATTCTGCCGCTCACAGTGCTCTGCGGTGTGCGCCTTCTGTCGAAAGACGCCCGGGAGCGGTGCTTAGCTCTGCAGAGCACCGTACCTTCGTCTTTAGCCTCTCTTCTCGTCTACATCTTAGCAAAAAGCTTTTCCACTCTTTCTGGCAGGGACAAACTGTGCCAGCACAGAAAACATCTCCCATCGTGTTCTAGAGGCTGCACGGAGGTCTGCCAAGTGTTTTGCAAGAAGAGAAAGGAAGTTGTCCAAAACAGCTTGCAATCGAATGTTCATGTGAATAGAAAAGGCAGGAGAGTGGTCAGGTACTGTTTTCTCTCACTTGGCAAGCTGCGCACACAATCGCAGTGTTGTACAGCTTGTTTCATCACCTTTGCGAAGTTGCCGCTCTCTCCGGCTCCGGAGACGAAGAAGCTGCTTCTTCGCGCAAAGACGATTCTGCCGCTCACAGTGCTCTGCGGTGTGCGCCTTCTGCCGAAAGAGCCCCGGGTGCGGTGCTTAGCTCGGCAGAGCACCGTACCTTCGTCTTTAGCCTCTCTTCTCGTCTACATCTTAGCAAAAAGCTTTTCCACTCTGTCTGGCAAGGAGAAACTGTGCCAGCACAAAAAACATCTCCCATCGTGTTCTAGAGGCTGCACGGAGGTCTGCCGAGTGTTTTGCAAGAAGAGAGAGAAAGTTGTCCAAAACAGCTTGCAATCGAATGTTCAAGTGAATAGAAAAGGCAGGAGAGTGGTCAGGTACTGTTTTCTCTCACTTGGCAAGCTGCGCACACAATCGCAGTGTTGTACAGCTTGTTTCATCACCTTTGCGAAGTTGCCGCTCTCTCCGGCTCCCAGAGACGAAGAAGCTGCTTCTTCGCGCAAAGACGATTCTGCCGCTCACAGTGCTCTGCGGTGTGCGCCTTCTGCCGAAAGAGGTCCGGGAGCGGTGCTTAGCTCTGCAGAGCACCGTACCTTCGTCTTTAGCCTCTCTTCTCGTCTACATCTTAGCAAAAAGCTTTTCCACTCTTTCTGGCAGGGACAAACTGTGCCAGCACAGAAAACATCTCCCATCGTGTTCTAGAGGCTGCACGGAGGTCTGCCAAGTGTTTTGCAAGAAGAGAAAGGAAGTTGTCCAAAACAGCTTGCAATCGAATGTTCATGTGAATACAAAGGGCAGGAGAGTGGTCAGGTACTGTTTTCTCTCAGTTGGCAAGCTGCGCACACAATCGCAGTGTTGTACAGCTTGTTTCATCACCTTTGCGAAGTTGCCGCTCTCTCCGGCTCCCGGAGACGAAGAAGCTGCTTCTTCGCGCAAAGACGATTCTGCCGCTCACAGTGCTCTGCTGTGTGCGCCTTCTGCCGAAAGAAGCCCGGGAGCGGTGCTTAGCTCTGCAGAGCACCGTACCTTCGTCTTTAGCCTCTCTTCTCGTCTACATCTTAGCAAAAAGCTTTTCCACTCTGTCTGGCATGGAGAAACTGAGCCAGCACAAAAAACATCTCCCATCGTGTTCTAGAGGCTGCACGGAGGTCTGCCGAGTATTTTGCAAGAAGAGAAAGAAAGTTGTCCAAAACAGCTTGCAATCGAATATTCATGTGAATAGAAAAGGCAGGAGAGTGGTCAGGTACTGTTTTCTCTCAGTTGGCAAGCTGCGCACACAATCGCAGTGTTGTACAGCTTGTTTCATCACCTTTGCGAAGTTGCCGCTCTCTCCGGCTCCCGGAGACGAAGAAGCTGCTTCTTCGCGCAAAGACGATTCTGCCGCTCACAGTGCTCTGCGGTGTGCGCCTTCTGCCGAAAAAGCCCCTGGAGCTGTGCTTAGCTCTGAGAAGCACCATACGTGCTTCTTTAGCCTCTCCTCTACCTACATCTTAGCAAAAAGCTTTTCCACTCTGTCTGGCAAGGAGAAACTGTGCCAGCACAGAAAACATCTCCCATCGTGTTCTAGACGCTGCACGGAGGTCTGCCGAGTGTTTTGCAAGAAGAGAAAGAAAGTTGTCCAAAACAGCTTGCAATCGAATGTTCATGTGAATAGAAAAGGCAGGAGAGTGGTCAGGTACTGTTTTCTCTCACTTGGCAAGCTGCGCACACAATCGCAGTGTTGTACAGCTTGTTTCATCACCTTTGCGAAGTTGCCGCTCTCTCCGGCTCCCGGAGACGAAGAAGCTGCTTCTTCGCGCAAAGACGATTCTGCCGCTCACAGTGCTCTGCGGTGTGCGCCTTCTGCCGAAAGACGCCCGGGAGCGGTGCTTAGCTCTGAGAAGCACCATACGTGCTTCTTTAGCCTCTCTTCTCGTCTACATCTTAGCAAAAAGCTTTTCCACTCTGTCTGGCAAGGAGAAACTGTGCCAGCACAGAAAACATCTCCCATCGTCTTCTAGAGGCTGCACGGAGGTCTGCCGAGTGTTTTGCAAGAAGAGAAAGAAAGTTGTCCAAAACTGCTTGCAATCGAATGTTCATGTGATTACAAAAGGCAGGAGAGTGGTCAGGTACTGTTTGCTCTCAGTTGGCAAGCTGCGCACACAATCGCAGTGTTGTACAGCTTGTTTCATCACCTTTGCCAAGTTGCCGCTCTCTCCGGCTCCCGGAGACGAAGAAGCTGCTTCTTCGCGCAAAGACGATTCTGCCGCTCACAGTGCTCTGCTGTGTGCGCCTTCTGCCGAAAGAAGCCCGGGAGCGGTGCTTAGCTCTGCAGAGCACCGTACCTTCGTCTTTAGCCTCTCTTCTCGTCTACATCTTAGCAAAAAGCTTTTCCACTCTGTCTGGCATGGAGAAACTGAGCCAGCACAAAAAATATCTCCCATCGTGTTCTAGAGGCTGCACGGAGGTCTGCCGAGTATTTTGCAAGAAGAGAAAGAAAGTTGTCCAAAACAGCTTCCAATCGAATATTCATGTGAATAGAAAAGGCAGGAGAGTGGTCAGGTACTGTTTTCTCTCAGTTGGCAAGCTGCGCACACAATCGCAGTGTTGTACAGCTTGTTTCATCACCTTTGCGAAGTTGCCGCTCTCTCCGGCTCCCGGAGACGAAGAAGCTGCTTCTTCGCGCAAAGACGATTCTGCCGCTCACAGTGCTCTGCGGTGTGCGCCTTCTGCCGAAAAAGCCCCTGGAGCTGTGCTTAGCTCTGAGAAGCACCATACGTGCTTCTTTAGCCTCTCCTCTACCTACATCTTAGCAAAAAGCTTTTCCACTCTGTCTGGCAAGGAGAAACTGTGCCAGCACAGAAAACATCTCCCATCGTGTTCTAGACGCTGCACGGAGGTCTGCCGAGTGTTTTGCAAGAAGAGAAAGAAAGTTGTCCAAAACAGCTTGCAATCGAATGTTCATGTGAATAGAAAAGGCAGGAGAGTGGTCAGGTACTGTTTTCTCTCAGTTGGCAAGCTGCGCACACAATCGCAGTGTTGTACAGCTTGTTTCATCACCTTTGCGAAGTTGCCGCTCTCTCCGGCTCCCGGAGACGAAGAAGCTGCTTCTTCGCGCAAAGACGATTCTGCCGCTCACAGTGCTCTGCGGTGTGCGCCTTCTGCCGAAAGACGCCCGGGAGCGGTGCTTAGCTCTGAGAAGCACCATACGTGCTTCTTTAGCCTCTCTTCTCGTCTACATCTTAGCAAAAAGCTTTTCCACTCTGTCTGGCAAGGAGAACCTGTGCCAGCACAGAAAACATCTCCCATCGTCTTCTAGAGGCTGCACGGAGGTCTGCCGAGTGTTTTGCAAGAAGAGAAAGAAAGTTGTCCAAAACTGCTTGCAATCGAATGTTCATGTGATTACAAAAGGCAGGAGAGTGGTCAGGTACTGTTTGCTCTCAGTTGGCAAGCTGCGCACACAATCGCAGTGTTGTACAGCTTGTTTCATCACCTTTGCCAAGTTGCCGCTCTCTCCGGCTCCCGGAGACGAAGAAGCTGCTTCTTCGCGCAAAGACGATTCTGCCGCTCACAGTGCTCTGCTGTGTGCGCCTTCTGCCGAAAGAAGCCCGGGAGCGGTGCTTAGCTCTGCAGAGCACCGTACCTTCGTCTTTAGACTCTCTTCTCGTCTACATCTTAGCAAAAAGCTTTTCCACTCTGTCTGGCAAGGAGAAACTGTGCCAGCACAGAAAACATCTCCCATCGTGTTCTAGAGGCTGCACGCAGGTCTGCCGAGTGTTTTGCAAGAAGAGAAAGAAAGTTGTCCAAAACAGCTTGCAATCGAATGTTCATGTGAATAGAAAAGGCAGGAGAGTGGTCAGGTACTGTTTTCTCTCACTTGGCAAGCTGCGCACACAATCGCAGTGTTGTACAGCTTGTTTCATCACCTTTGCGAAGCTACCGCTCTCTCCGCTCCCGGAGACGAAGAAGCTGCTTCTTCGCGCAAAGACGATTCTGCCGCTCACAGTGCTCTGCGGTGTGCGCCTTCTGCCGAAAGAGCCCCGGGTGCGGTGCTTAGCTCGGCAGAGCACCGTACCTTCGTCTTTAGCCTCTCTTCTCGTCTACATCTTAGCAAAAAGCTTTTCCACTCTGTCTGGCAAGGAGAAACTGTGCCAGCACAAAAAACATCTCCCATCGTGTTCTAGAGGCTGCACGGAGGTCTGCCGAGTGTTTTGCAAGAAGAGAAAGAAAGTTGTCCAAAACAGCTTGCAATCGAATGTTCATGTGAATAGAAAAGGCAGGAGAGTGGTCAGGTACTGTTTTCTCTCAGTTGGCACGCTGCGCACACAATCGCAGTGTTGTACAGCTTGTTTCATCACCTTTGCCAAGTTGCCGCTCTCTCCGGCTCCCGGAGACGAAGAAGCTGCTTCTTCGCGCAAAGACGATTCTGCCGCTCACAGTGCTCTGCGGTGTGCGCCTTCTGCCGAAAGACGCCCGGGAGCGGTGCTTAGCTCTGCAGAGCACCGTACCTTCGTCTTTAGCCTCTCTTCTCGTCTACATCTTCGCAAAAAGCTTTTCCACTCTGTCTGGCAAGGAGAAACTGTGCCAGCACAGAAAACATCTCCCATCGTATTCTAGAGGCTGCACGGAGGTCTGCCGAGTGTTTTGCAAGAAGAGAGAGAAAGTTGTCCAAAACAGCTTCCAATCGAATGTTCATGCGAATAGAAAAGGCAGGAGAGTGGTCAGGTACTGTTTTCTCTCAGTTGGCAAGCTGCGCACACAATCGCAGTGTTGTACAGCTTGTTTCATCACCTTTGCGAAGTTGCCGCTCTCTCCGGCTCCCGGAGACGAAGAAGCTGCTTCTTCGAGCAAAGACGATTCTGCCGCTCACAGTGCTCTGCGGTGTGCGCCTTCTGCCGAAAGACGCCCGGAGCGGTGCTTAGCTCTGCAGAGCACCGTACCTTCGTCTTTAGCCTCTCTTCTCGTCTACATCTTAGCAAAAAGCTTTTCCACTCTTTCTGGCAGGGACAAACTGTGCCAGCACAGAAAACATCTCCCACATCGTGTTCTAGAGGCTGCACGGAGGTCTGCCAAGTGTTTTGCAGAAGAGAAAGAAAGTTGTCCAAAACAGCTTGCAATCGAATGTTCATGTGAATAGAAAAGGCAGGAGAGTGGTCAGGTACTGTTTTCTCTCAGTTGGCAAGCTGCGCACACAATCGCAGTGTTGTACAGCTTGTTTCATCACCTTTGCGAAGTTGCCGCTCTCTCCGGCTCCCGAGACGAAGAAGCTGCTTCTTCGCGCAAAGACGATTCTGCCGCTCACAGTGCTCTGCCTGTGTGCGCCTTCTGCCGAAAGAGGTCTGGGTGCGGTGCTTAGCTCGCAGAGCACCGTACCTTCGTCTTTAGCCTCTCTTCTCGTCTACATCTTAGCAAAAAGCTTTTCCACTCTGTCTGGCAAGGAGAAACTGTGCCAGCACAGAAAACATCTCCCATCGTCTTCTAGAGGCTGCACGGAGGTCTGCCGAGTGTTTTGCAAGAAGAGAAAGAAAGTTGTCCAAAACTGCTTGCAATCGAATGTTCATGTGATTACAAAAGGCAGGAGAGTGGTCAGGTACTGTTTGCTCTCAGTTGGCAAGCTGCGCACACAATCGCAGTGTTGTACAGCTTGTTTCATCACCTTTGCCAAGTTGCCGCTCTCTCCGGCTCCCGGAGACGAAGAAGCTGCTTCTTCGCGCAAAGACGATTCTGCCGCTCACAGTGCTCTGCTGTGTGCGCCTTCTGCCGAAAGAAGCCCGGGAGCGGTGCTTAGCTCTGCAGAGCACCGTACCTTCGTCTTTAGACTCTCTTCTCGTCTACATCTTAGCAAAAAGCTTTTCCACTCTGTCTGGCAAGGAGAAACTGTGCCAGCACAGAAAACATCTCCCATCGTGTTCTAGAGGCTGCACGCAGGTCTGCCGAGTGTTTTGCAAGAAGAGAAAGAAAGTTGTCCAAAACAGCTTGCAATCGAATGTTCATGTGAATAGAAAAGGCAGGAGAGTGGTCAGGTACTGTTTTCTCTCACTTGGCAAGCTGCGCACACAATCGCAGTGTTGTACAGCTTGTTTCATCACCTTTGCGAAGCTACCGCTCTCTCCGGCTCCCGGAGACGAAGAAGCTGCTTCTTCGCGCAAAGACGATTCTGCCGCTCACAGTGCTCTGCGGTGTGCGCCTTCTGCCGAAAGAGCCCCGGGTGCGGTGCTTAGCTCGGCAGAGCACCGTACCTTCGTCTTTAGCCTCTCTTCTCGTCTACATCTTAGCAAAAAGCTTTTCCACTCTGTCTGGCAAGGAGAAACTGTGCCAGCACAAAAAACATCTCCCATCGTGTTCTAGAGGCTGCACGGAGGTCTGCCGAGTGTTTTGCAAGAAGAGAAAGAAAGTTGTCCAAAACAGCTTGCAATCGAATGTTCATGTGAATAGAAAAGGCAGGAGAGTGGTCAGGTACTGTTTTCTCTCAGTTGGCACGCTGCGCACACAATCGCAGTGTTGTACAGCTTGTTTCATCACCTTTGCCAAGTTGCCGCTCTCTCCGGCTCCCGGAGACGAAGAAGCTGCTTCTTCGCGCAAAGACGATTCTGCCGCTCACAGTGCTCTGCGGTGTGCGCCTTCTGCCGAAAGACGCCCGGGAGCGGTGCTTAGCTCTGCAGAGCACCGTACCTTCGTCTTTAGCCTCTCTTCTCGTCTACATCTTCGCAAAAAGCTTTTCCACTCTGTCTGGCAAGGAGAAACTGTGCCAGCACAGAAAACATCTCCCATCGTATTCTAGAGGCTGCACGGAGGTCTGCCGAGTGTTTTGCAAGAAGAGAGAGAAAGTTGTCCAAAACAGCTTCCAATCGAATGTTCATGCGAATAGAAAAGGCAGGAGAGTGGTCAGGTACTGTTTTCTCTCAGTTGGCAAGCTGCGCACACAATCGCAGTGTTGTACAGCTTGTTTCATCACCTTTGCGAAGTTGCCGCTCTCTCCGGCTCCCGGAGACGAAGAAGCTGCTTCTTCGAGCAAAGACGATTCTGCCGCTCACAGTGCTCTGCGGTGTGCGCCTTCTGCCGAAAGACGCCCGGGAGCGGTGCTTAGCTCTGCAGAGCACCGTACCTTCGTCTTTAGCCTCTCTTCTCGTCTACATCTTAGCAAAAAGCTTTTCCACTCTTTCTGGCAGGGACAAACTGTGCCAGCACAGAAAACATCTCCCATCGTGTTCTAGAGGCTGCACGGAGGTCTGCCAAGTGTTTTGCAAGAAGAGAAAGAAAGTTGTCCAAAACAGCTTGCAATCGAATGTTCATGTGAATAGAAAAGGCAGGAGAGTGGTCAGGTACTGTTTTCTCTCAGTTGGCAAGCTGCGCACACAATCGCAGTGTTGTACAGCTTGTTTCATCACCTTTGCGAAGTTGCCGCTCTCTCCGGCTCCCGGAGACGAAGAAGCTGCTTCTTCGCGCAAAGACGATTCTGCCGCTCACAGTGCTCTGCGGTGTGCGCCTTCTGCCGAAAGAGGTCTGGGTGCGGTGCTTAGCTCGGCAGAGCACCGTACCTTCGTCTTTAGCCTCTCTTCTCGTCTACATCTTAGCAAAAAGCTTTTCCACTCTGTCTGGCAAGGAGAAACTGTGCCAGCACAAAAAATATCTCCCATCGTGTTCTAGAGGCTGCACGGAGGTCTGCCGAGTGTTTTGCAAGAAGAGAGAGAAAGTTGTCCAAAACAGCTTGCAATCGAATGTTCAAGTGAATAGAAAAGGCAGGAGAGTGGTCAGGTACTGTTTTCTCTCAGTTGGCAAGCTGCGCACACAATCGCAGTGTTGTACAGCTTGTTTCATCACCTTTGCCAAGTTGCCGCTCTCTCCGGCTCCCGGAGACGAAGAAGCTGCTTCTTCGCGCAAAGACGATTCTGCCGCTCACAGTGCTCTGCGGTGTGCGCCTTCTGCCGAAAGAGGTCCGGGAGCGGTGCTTAGCTCTGCAGAGCACCGTACCTTCGTCTTTAGCCTCTCTTCTCGTCTACATCTTAGCAAAAAGCTTTTCCACTCTGTGTGGCAAGGAGAAACTGTGCCAGCACAGAAAACATCTCCCTTCGTGTTCTAGAGGCTGCCCGGAGGTCTGCCGAGTGTTTTGCAAGAAGAGAGAGAAAGTTGTCCAAAACAGCTTGCAATCGAATGTTCATGTGAATAGAAAAGGCAGGAGAGTGGTCAGGTACTGTTTTCTCTCAGTTGGCAAGCTGCGCACACAATCGCAGTGTTGTACAGCTTGTTTCATCACCTTTGCGAAGTTGCCGCTCTCTCCGGCTCCCGGAGACGAAGAAGCTGCTTCTTCGCGCAAAGACGATTCTGCCGCTCACAGTGCTCTGCTGTGTGCGCCTTCTGCCGAAAGAGGCCCGGGAGCGGTGCTTAGCTCTGCAGAGCACCGTACCTTCGTCTTTAGCTTCTCTTCTCGTCTACATCTTAGCAAAAAGCTTTTCAACTCTGTCTGGCAAGGAGAAACTGTGCCAGCACAAAAAACATCTCCCATCGTGTTCTAGAGGCTGCACGGAGGTCTGCCGAGTGTTTTGCAAGAAGAGAAAGAAAGTTGTACAAAACAGCTTGAAATCGAATGTTCATGTGAATAGAAAAGGCAGGAGAGTGGTCAGGTACTGTTTTCTCTCACTTGGCACGCAGCGCACACAATCGCAGTGTTGTACAGCTTGTTTCTTCACCTTTGCGAAGTTGCCGCTCTCTCCGGCTCCCGGAGACGAAGAAGCTGCTTCTTCGCGCAAAGACGATTCTGCCGCTCACAGTGCTCTGCGGTGTGCGCCTTCTGCCGAAAGAGCCCCGGGAGCTGTGCTTAGCTCTGAGAAGCACCATACGTGCTTCTTTAGCCTCTCTTCTCGTCTACATCTTAGCAAAAAGCTTTTCCACTCTGTCTGGCAAGGAGAAACTGTGCCAGCACAGAAAACATCTCCCATCGTCTTCTAGAGGCTGCACGGAGGTCTGCCGAGTGTTTTGAAAGAAGAGAAAGAAAGTTGTCCAAAACTGCTTGCAATCGAATGTTCATGTAATTACAAAAGGCAGGAGAGTGGTCAGGTACTGTTTTCTCTCAGTTGGCAAGCTGCGCACACAATCGCAGTGTTGTACAGCTTGTTTCATCACCTTTGCGAAGTTGCCGCTCTCTCCGGCTCCCGGAGACGAAGAAGCTGCTTCTTCGCGCAAAGACGATTCTGCCGCTCACAGTGCTCTGCTGTGTGCGCCTTCTGCCGAAAGAAGCCCGGGAGCGGTGCTTAGCTCTGCAGAGCACCGTACCTTCGTCTTTAGACTCTCTTCTCGTCTACATCTTAGCAAAAAGCTTTTCCACTCTGTCTGGCAAGGAGAAACTGTGCCAGCACAGAAAACATCTCCCATCGTGTTCTAGAGGCTGCACGCAGGTCTGCCGAGTGTTTTGCAAGAAGAGAAAGAAAGTTGTCCAAAACAGCTTCCAATCGAATGTTCATGTGATTACAAAAGGCAGGAGAGTGGTCAGGTACTGTTTTCTCTCACTTGGCAAGCTGCGCACACAATCGCAGTGTTGTACAGCTTGTTTCATCACCTTTGCGAAGTTGCCGCTCTCTCCGGCTCCCGGAGACGAAGAAGCTGCTTCTTCGCGCAAAGACGATTCTGCCGCTCACAGTGCTCTGCGGTGTGCGCCTTCTGCCGAAAGAGGTCCGGGAGCGGTGCTTAGCTCTGCAGAGCACCGTACCTTCGTCTTTAGCCTCTCTTCTCGTCTACATCGTAGCAAAAAGCTTTTCCACTCTGTATGGCAAGGAGAAACTGTGCCAGCACAAAAAACATCTCCCATCGTGTTCTAGAGGCTGCACGGAGGTCTGCCGAGTGTTTTGCAAGAAGAGAAAGAAAGTTGTCCAAAACAGCTTCCAATCGAATGTTCATGTGAATAGAAAAGGCAGGAGAGTGGTCAGGTACTGTTTTCTCTCAGTTGGCAAGCTGCGCACACAATCGCAGTGTTGTACAGCTTGTTTCATCACCTTTGCGAAGCTGCCGCTCTCTCCGGCTCCCGGAGACGAAGAAGCTGCTTCTTCGCGCAAAGACGATTCTGCCGCTCACTGTGTTCTGCAGTGTGTGTCTTCTGCCGAAAGAGGCCCGGGAGCGGTGCTTAGCTCTGCAGAGCACCGTACCTTCGTCTTTAGCCTCTCTTCTCGTCTACATCTTAGCAAAAAGCTTTTCCACTCTGTGTGGCAAGGAGAAACTGTGCCAGCACAGAAAACATCTCCCATCGTGTTCTAGAGGCTCCACGGAGGTCTGCCGAGTATTTTGCAAGAAGAGAAAGAAAGTTGTCCAAAACAGCTTGCAATCGAATGTTCATGTGAATAGAAAAGGCAGGAGAGTGGTCAGGTACTGTTTTCTCTCAGTTGGCAAGCTGCGCACACAATCGCAGTGTTGTACAGCTTGTTTCATCACCTTTGCGAAGTTGCCGCTCTCTCCGGCTCCCGGAGGCGAAGAAGCTGCTTCTTCGCGCAAAGACGATTCTGCCGCTCACAGTGCTCTGCGGTGTGCGCCTTCTGCCGAAAGAGGCCCGGGAGCGGTGCTTAGCTCTGCAGAGCACCGTACCTTCGTCTTTAGCCTCTCTTCTCGTCTACATCTTAGCAAAAAGCTTTTCAACTCTGTCTGGCAAGGAGAAACTGTGCCAGCACAGAAAACATCTCCCATCGTGTTCTAGAGGCTGCACGGAGGTCTGCCGAGTGTTTTGCAAGAAGAGAGAGAAAGTTATCCAAAACAGCTTGCAATCGAATGTTCATGTGAATAGAAAAGGCAGGAGAGTGGTCAGGTACTGTTTTCTCTCAGTTGGCAAGCTGCGCACACAATCGCAGTGTTGTACAGCTTGTTTCATCACCTTTGCCAAGTTGTCGCTCTCTCCGGCTCCCGGAGACGAAGAAGCTACTTCTTCGCGCAAAGACGATTCTGCCGCTCACAGTGCTCTGCGGTGTGCGCCTTCTGCCGAAAGAGGCCCGGGAGCGGTGCTTAGCTCTGCAGAGCACCGTACCTTCGTCTTTAGCCTCTCTTCTCGTCTACATCTTAGCAAAAAGCTTTTCCACTCTGTCTGGCAAGGAGAAACTGTGCCAGCACAGAAAACATCTCCCATCGTGTTCTAGAGGCTGCACAGAGGTCTGCCGAGTATTTTGCAAGAAGAGAAAGAAAGTTGTCCAAAACAGCTTGCAATCGAATGTTCATGTGAATAGAAAAGGCAGGAGAGTGGTCAGGTACTGTTTTCTCTCCGTTGGCAATATGCGCACACAATCGCAGTGTTGTACAGCTTGTTTCATCACCTTTGCCAAGTTGCCGCTCTCTCCGGCTCCCGGAGACGAAGAAGCTGCTTCTTCGCGCAAAGACGATTCTGCCGCTCACAGTGCTCTGCGGTGTGCGCCTTCTGCCGAAAGAGCCCCGGGAGCTGTGCTTAGCTCTGAGAAGCACCATACGTGCTTCTTTAGCCTCTCTTCTCGTCTACATCTTAGCAAAAAGCTTTTCCACTCTGTCTGGCAAGGAGAAACTGTGCCAGCACAGAAAACATCTCCCATCGTGTTCTAGAGGCTGCACGGAGGTCTGCCGAGTGTTTTGCAAGAAGAGAAAGAAAGTTGTCCAAAACAGCTTGCAATCGAATGTTCATGTGAATAGAAAAGGCAGGAGAGTGGTCAGGTACTGTTTTCTCTCAGTTGGCAAGCTGCGCACACAATCACAGTGTTGTACAGCTTGTTTCATCACCTTTGCGAAGTTGCCGCTCTCTCCGGCTCCCGGAGACGAAGAAGCTGCTTCTTCGCGCAAAGACGATTCTGCCGCTCACAGTGCTCTGCGGTGTGCGCCTTCTGCCGAAAGAGGTCCGGGAGCGGTGCTTAGCTCTGCAGAGCACCGTACCTTCGTCTTTAGCCTCTCTTCTCGTCTACATCTTAGCAAAAAGCTTTTCCACTCTGTCTGGCAAGGAGAAACTGTGCCAGCACAAAAAACATCTCCCATCGTGTTCTAGAGGCTGCACGGAGGTCTGCCGAGTGTTTTGCAAGAAGAGAAAGAAAGTTGTCCAAAACAGCTTCCAATCGAATGTTCATGTGAATAGAAAAGGCAGGAGAGTGGTCAGGTACTGTTTTCTCTCAGTTGGCACGCTGCGCACACAATCGCAGTGTTGTACAGCTTGTTTCATCACCTTTGCGAAGTTGCCGCTCTCTCCGGCTCCCGGAGACGAAGAAGCTGCTTCTTCGCGCAAAGACGATTCTGCCGCTCACAGTGCTCTGCGGTGTGCGCCTTCTGCCGAAAGAGGCCCGGGAGCGGTGCTTAGCTCTGCAGAGCACCGTACCTTTTTCTTTAGCCTCTCTTCTCGTCTACATCTTCGCAAAAAGCTTTTCCACTCTGTCTGGCAAGGAGAAACTGTGCCAGCACAGAAAACATCTCCCATCGTGTTCTAGAGTCTGCACGGAGGTCTGCCGAGTGTTTTGCAAGAAGAGAGAGAAAGTTGTCCAAAACAGCTTGCAATCGAATGTTCATGCGAATAGAAAAGGCAGGAGAGTGGTCAGGTACTGTTTTCTCTCACTTGGCAAGCTGCGCACACAATCGCAGTGTTGTACAGCTTGTTTCATCACCTTTGCGAAGTTGCCGCTCTCTCCGGCTCCCGGAGACGAAGAAGCTGCTTCTTCGAGCAAAGACGATTCTGCCGCTCACAGTGCTCTGCGGTGTGCGCCTTCTGTCGAAAGACGCCCGGGAGCGGTGCTTAGCTCTGCAGAGCACCGTACCTTCGTCTTTAGCCTCTCTTCTCGTCTACATCTTAGCAAAAAGCTTTTCCACTCTTTCTGGCAGGGACAAATTATGCCAGCACAGAAAACATCTCCCATCGTGTTCTAGAGGCTGCACGGAGGTCTGCCAAGTGTTTTGCAAGAAGAGAAAGGAAGTTGTCCAAAACAGCTTGCAATCGAATGTTCATGTGAATAGAAAAGGCAGGAGAGTGGTCAGGTACTGTTTTCTCTCAGTTGGCAAGCTGCGCACACAATCGCAGTGTTGTACAGCTTGTTTCATCACCTTTGCGAAGTTGCCGCTCTCTCCGGCTCCCGGAGACGAAGAAGCTGCTTCTTCGCGCAAAGACGATTCTGCCGCTCACAGTGCTCTGCGGTGTGCGCCTTCTGCCGAAAGAGCCCCGGGTGCGGTGCTTAGCTCGGCAGAGCACCGTACCTTCGTCTTTAGCCTCTCTTCTCGTCTACATCTTAGCAAAAAGCTTTTCCACTCTGTCTGGCAAGGAGAAACTGTGCCAGCACAGAAAACATCTCCCATCGTGTTCTAGAGGCTGCACGGAGGTCTGCCTAGTGTTTTGCAAGAAGAGAGAGAAAGTTGTCCAAAACAGCTTCCAATCGAATGTTCAAGTGAATAGAAAAGGCAGGAGAGTGGTCAGGTACTGTTTTCTCTCACTTGGCAAGCTGCGCACACAATCGCAGTGTTGTACAGCTTGTTTCATCACCTTTGCGAAGTTGCCGCTCTCTCCGGCTCCCGGAGACGAAGAAGCTGCTTCTTCGCGCAAAGACGATTCTGCCGCTCACAGTGCTCTGCGGTGTGCGCCTTCTGCCGAAAGACGCCCGGGAGTAGTGCTTAGCTCTGCAGAGCACCGTACCTTCGTCTTTAGACTCTCTTCTCGTCTACACCTTAGCAAAAAGCTTTTCCACTCTTTCTGGCAGGGACAAACTGTGCCAGCACAGAAAACATCTCCCATCGTGTTCTAGAGGCTGCACGGAGGTCTGCCAAGTGTTTTGCAAGAAGAGAAAGGAAGTTGTCCAAAACAGCTTGCAATCGAATATTCATGTGAATACAAAGGGCAGGAGAGTGGTCAGGTACTGTTTTCTCTCAGTTGGCAAGCTGCGCACACAATCGCAGTGTTGTACAGCTTGTTTCATCACCTTTGCCAAGTTGCCGCTCTCTCCGGCTCCCGGAGACGAAGAAGCTGCTTCTTCGCGCAAAGACGATTCTGCCGCTCACAGTGCTCTGCGGTGTGCGCCTTCTGCCGAAAGAGCCCCGGGTGCGGTGCTTAGCTCGGCAGAGCACCGTACCTTCGTCTTTAGCCTCTCTTCTCGTCTACATCTTAGCAAAAAGCTTTTCCACTCTGTCTGGCAAGGAGAAACTGTGCCAGCACAGAAAACATCTCCCATCGTGTTCTAGAGGCTGCACGGAGGTCTGCCGAGTGTTTTGCAAGAAGAGAAAGAAAGTTGTCCAAAACAGCTTCCAATCGAATGTTCATGTGAATAGAAAAGGCAGGAGAGTGGTCAGGTACTGTTTTCTCTCAGTTGGCACGCTGCGCACACAATCGCAGTGTTGTACAGCTTGTTTCATCACCTTTGCGAAGTTGCCGCTCTCTCCGGCTCCCGGAGACGAAGAAGCTTCTTCTTCGAGCAAAGACGATTCTGCCGCTCACAGTGCTTTGCGGTGTGCGCCTTCTGTCGAAAGACGCCCGGGAGCGGTGCTTAGCTCTGCAGAGCACCGTACCTTCGTCTTTAGCCTCTCTTCTCGTCTACATCTTAGCAAAAAGCTTTTCCACTCTTTCTGGCAGGGACAAACTGTGCCAGCACAGAAAACATCTCCCATCGTGTTCTAGAGGCTGCACGGAGGTCTGCCAAGTGTTTTGCAAGAAGAGAAAGAAAGTTGTCCAAAACAGCTTGCAATCGAATGTTCATGTGAATAGAAAAGGCAGGAGAGTGGTCAGGTACTGTTTTCTCTCAGTTGGCAAGCTGCGCACACAATCGCAGTGTTGTACAGCTTGTTTCATCACCTTTGCGAAGTTGCCGCTCTCTCCGGCTCCCGGAGACGAAGAAGCTGCTTCTTCGCGCAAAGACGATTCTGCCGCTCACAGTGCTCTGCGGTGTGCGCCTTCTGCCGAAAGAGCCCCGGGTGCGGTGCTTAGCTCGGCAGAGCACCGTACCTTCGTCTTTAGCCTCTCTTCTCGTCTACATCTTAGCAAAAAGCTTTTCCACTCTGTCTGGCAAGGAGAAACTGTGCCAGCACAAAAAACATCTCCCATCGTGTTCTAGAGGCTGCACGGAGGTCTGCCGAGTGTTTTGCAAGAAGAGAAAGAAAGTTGTCCAAAACAGCTTGCAACCGAATGTTCAAGTGAATAGAAAAGGCAGGAGAGTGGTCAGGTACTGTTTTCTCTCAGTTGGCAAGCTGCGCACACAATCGCAGTGTTGTACAGCTTGTTTCATCACCTTTGCGAAGTTGCCGCTCTCTGCGGCTCCCGGAGACGAAGAAGCTGCTTCTTCGCGCAAAGACGATTCTGCCGCTCACAGTGCTCTGCGGTGTGCGCCTTCTGCCGAAAGACGCCCGGGAGCGGTGCTTAGCTCTGCAGAGCACCGTACCTTCGTCTTTAGCCTCTCTTCTCGTCTACATCTTAGCAAAAAGCTTTTCCACTCTGTGTGGCAAGGAGAAACTGTGCCAGCACAGAAAACATCTCCCATCGTGTTCTAGAGGCTGCACGGAGGTCTGCCGAGTGTTTTGCAAGAAGAGAGAGAAAGTTGTCCATAACAGCTTGCAATCGAATGTTCATGTGAATAGAAAAGGCAGGAGAGTGGTCAGGTACTGTTTTCTCTCAGTTGGCAAGCTGCGCACACAATCGCAGTGTTGTACAGCTTGTTTCATCACCTTTGCGAAGTTGCCGCTCTCTCCGGCTCCCGGAGACGAAGAAGCTGCTTCTTCGCGCAAAGACGATTCTGCCGCTCACAGTGCTCTGCGGTGTGCGCCTTCTGCCGAAAGAGCCCCGGGTGCGGTGCTTAGCTCGGCAGAGCACCGTACCTTCGTCTTTAGCCTCTCTTCTCGTCTACATCTTAGCAAAAAGCTTTTCCACTCTGTCTGGCAAGGAGAAACTGTGCCAGCACAAAAAACATCTCCCATCGTGTTCTAGAGGCTGCACGGAGGTCTGCCGAGTGTTTTGCAAGAAGAGAAAGAAAGTTGTCCAAAACAGCTTCCAATCGAATGTTCATGTGAATAGAAAAGGCAGGAGAGTGGTCAGGTACTGTTTTCTCTCACTTGGCACGCTGCGCACACAATCGCAGTGTTGTACAGCTTGTTTCATCACCTTTGCGAAGTTGCCGCTCTCTCCGGCTCCCGGAGACGAAGAAGCTGCTTCTTCGCGCAAAGACGATTCTGCCGCTCACAGTGCTCTGCGGTGTGTGTCTTCTGCCGAAAGAGGTCCGGGAGCTGTGCTTAGCTCTGCAGAGCACCGTACCTTCGTCTTTAGCCTCTCTTCTCGTCTACATCTTAGCAAAAAGCTTTTCCACTCTGTGTGGCAAGGAGAAACTGTGCCAGCACAGAAAACATCTCCCATCGTGTTCTAGAGGCTGCACAGAGGTCTGCCGAGTATTTTGCAAGAAGAGAAAGAAAGTTGTCCAAAACAGCTTGCAATCGAATGATCATGTGAATAGAAAAGGCAGGAGAGTGGTCAGGTACTGTTTTCTCTCAGTTGGCAAGCTGCGCACACAATCGCAGTGTTGTACAGCTTGTTTCATCACCTTTGCGAAGCTGCCGCTCTCTCCGGCTCCCGGAGACGAAGAAGCTGCTTCTTCGCGCAAAGACGATTCTGCCGCTCACAGTGCTCTGCGGTGTGCGCCTTCTGCCGAAAGAGGCCCGGGAGCGGTGCTTAGCTCTGCAGAGCACCGTACCTTCGTCTTTAGCCTCTCTTCTCGTCTACATCTTAGCAAAAAGCTTTTCCACTCTGTCTGGCAAGGAGAAACTGTGCCAGCACAGAAAACATCTCCCATCGTGTTCTAGAGGCTGCACGGAGGTCTGCCGAGTGTTTTGCAAGAAGAGAAAGAAAGTTGTCCAAAACAGCTTGCAATCGAATGTTCATGTAAATACAAAGGGCAGGAGAGTGGTCAGGTACTGTTTTCTCTCACTTGGCAAGCTGCGCACACAATCGCAGTGTTGTACAGCTTGTTTCATCACCTTTGCCAAGTTGCCGCTCTCTCCGGCTCCCGGAGACGAAGAAGCTGCTTCTTCGCGCAAAGACGATTCTGCCGCTCACAGTGCTCTGCGGTGTGCGCCTTCTGCCGAAAGAGCCCCGGGTGCGGTGCTTAGCTCGGCAGAGCACCGTACCTTCGTCTTTAGCCTCTCTTCTCGTCTACATCTTAGCAAAAAGCTTTTCCACTCTGTCTGGCAAGGAGAAACTGTGCCAGCACAAAAAACATCTCCCATCGTGTTCTAGAGGCTGCACGGAGGTCTGCCGAGTGTTTTGCAAGAAGAGAAAGAAAGTTGTCCAAAACAGCTTCCAATCGAATGTTCATGTGAATAGAAAAGGCAGGAGAGTGGTCAGGTACTGTTTTCTCTCAGTTGGCACGCTGCGCACACAATCGCAGTGTTGTACAGCTTGTTTCATCACCTTTGCGAAATTGCCGCTCTCTCCGGCTCCCGGAGACGAAGAAGCTGCTTCTTCGCGCAAAGACGATTCTGCCGCTCACAGTGCTCTGCGGTGTGCGCCTTCTGCCGAAAGACGCCCGGGAGCGGTGCTTAGCTCTGCAGAGCACCGTACCTTCGTCTTTAGCCTCTCTTCTCGTCTACATCTTCGCAAAAAGCTTTTCCACTCTGTCTGGCAAGGAGAAACTGTGCCAGCACAGAAAACATCTCCCATCGTGTTCTAGAGTCTGCACGGAGGTCTGCCGAGTGTTTTGCAAGAAGAGAGAGAAAGTTGTCCAAAACAGCTTGCAATCGAATGTTCATGCGAATAGAAAAGGCAGGAGAGTGGTCAGGTACTGTTTTCTCTCAGTTGGCAAGCTGCGCACACAATCGCAGTGTTGTACAGCTTGTTTCATCACCTTTGCGAAGTTGCCGCTCTCTCCGGCTCCCGGAGACGAAGAAGCTGCTTCTTCGCGCAAAGACGATTCTGCCGCTCACAGTGCTCTGCGGTGTGCGCCTTCTGTCGAAAGACGCCCGGGAGCGGTGCTTAGCTCTGCAGAGCACCGTACCTTCGTCTTTAGCCTCTCTTCTCGTCTACATCTTAGCAAAAAGCTTTTCCACTCTGTCTGGCAAGGAGAAACTGTGCCAGCACAGAAAACATCTCCCATCGTGTTCTAGAGGCTCCACGGAGGTCTGCCGAGTGTTTTGCAAGAAGAGAGAGAAAGTTGTCCAAAACAGCTTGCAATCGAATGTTCATGTGAATAGAAAAGGCAGGAGAGTGGTCAGGTACTGTTTTCTCTCACTTGGCAAGCTGCGCACACAATCGCAGTGTTGTACAGCTTGTTTCATCACCTTTGCGAAGTTGCCGCTCTCTCCGGCTCCCGGAGACGAAGAAGCTGCTTCTTCGCGCAAAGACGATTCTGCCGCTCACAGTGCTCTGCGGTGTGCGCCTTCTGCCGAAAGAGCCCCGGGAGCTGTGCTTAGCTCTGAGATGCACCATACGTGCTTCTTTAGCCTCTCTTCTCGTCTACATCTTAGCAAAAAGCTTTTCCACTCTGTCTGGCAAGGAGAACCTGTGCCAGCACAGAAAACATCTCCCATAGTCTTCTAGAGGCTGCACGGAGGTCTGCCGAGTGTTTTGCAAGAAGAGAAAGAAAGTTGTCCAAAACAGCTTGCAATCGAATGTTCATGTGATTACAAAAGGCAGGAGAGTGGTCAGGTACTGTTTTCTCTCAGTTGGCAAGCTGCGCACACAATCGCAGTGTTGTACAGCTTGTTTCATCACCTTTGCGAAGTTGCCGCTCTCTCCGGCTCCCGGAGACGAAGAAGCTGCTTCTTCGCGCAAAGACGATTCTGCCGCTCACAGTGCTCTGCGGTGTGCGCCTTCTGCCGAAAGACGCCCGGGAGCGGTGCTTAGCTCTGCAGAGCACCGTACCTTCGTCTTTAGCCTCTCTTCTCGTCTACATCTTAGCAAAAAGCTTTTCCACTCTGTCTGGCAAGGAGAAACTGTGCCAGCACAGAAAACATCTCCCATCGTGTTCTAGAGGCTGCACGGAGGTCTGCCGAGTGTTTTGCAAGAAGAGAAAGAAAGTTGTCCAAAACAGCCTGCAATCGAATGTTCATGTGAATAGAAAAGGCAGGAGAGTGGTCAGGTACTGTTTTCTCTCACTTGGCAAGCGGCGCACACAATCGCAGTGTTGTACAGCTTGTTTCATCACCTTTGCGAAGTTGCCGCTCTCTCCGGCTCCCGGAGACGAAGAAGCTGCTTCTTCGCGCAAAGACGATACTGCCGCTGACAGTGCTCTGCGGTGTGCGCCTTCTGCCGAAAGACGACCGGGAGCGGTGCTTAGCTCTGCAGAGAACCGTACCTTCGTCTTTAGCCTCTCTTCTCGTCTACATCTTAGCAAAAAGCTTTTCCACTCTTTCTGGCAGGGAGAAACTGTGCCAGCACAGAAAACATCTCCCATCGTGTTCTAGAGGCTGCACGGTGGTCTGCAGAGTGTTTTGCACAAAGAGAAAGAACGTTGTCCAAAACAGCTTGCAATCGAATGTTCATGTGAATAGAAAAGGCAGGAGAGTGGTCAGGTACTGTTTTCTCTCAGTTGGCAAGCTGCGCACACAATCGCAGTGTTGTACAGCTTGTTTCATCACCTTTGCGAAGTTGCCGCTCTCTCCGGCTCCCGGAGACGAAGAAGCTGCTTCTTCGCGCAAAGACGATTCTGCCGCTCACAGTGCTCTGCTGTGTGCGCCTTCTGCCGAAAGAAGCCCGGGAGCGGTGCTTAGCTCTGCAGAGCACCGTACCTTCGTCTTTAGCCTCTCTTCTCGTCTACATCTTAGCAAAAAGCTTTTCCACTCTGTCTGGCAAGGAGAAACTGTGCCAGCACAGAAAACATCTCCCATCGTGTTCTAGAGGCTGCACGGAGGTCTGCCGAGTGTTTTGCAAGAAGAGAAAGAAAGTTGTCCAAAACAGCTTGCAATCGAATGTTCATGTGAATAGAAAAGGCAGGAGAGTGGTCAGGTACTGTTTTCTCTCACTTGGCAAGCTGCGCACACAATCGCAGTGTTGTACAGCTTGTTTCATCACCTTTGCGAAGTTGCCGCTCTCTCCGGCTCCCGGAGACGAAGAAGCTGCTTCTTCGCGCAAAGACGATTCTGCCGCTCACAGTGCTCTGCGGTGTGCGCCTTCTGCCGAAAGAGGTCCGGGAGCGGTGCTTAGCTCTGCAGAGCACCGTACCTTCGTCTTTAGCCTCTCTTCTCGTCTACATCGTAGCAAAAAGCTTTTCAACTCTGTATGGCAAGGAGAAACTGTGCCAGCACAAAAAACATCTCCCATCGTGTTCTAGAGGCTGCACGGAGGTCTGCCGAGTGTTTTGCAAGAAGAGAAAGAAAGTTGTCCAAAACAGCTTGCAATCGAATGTTCATGTGAATAGAAAAGGCAGGAGAGTGGTCAGGTACTGTTTTCTCTCAGTTGGCAAGCGGCGCACACAATCGCAGTGTTGTACAGCTTGTTTCATCACCTTTGCGAAGTTGCCGCTCTCTCCGGCTCCCGGAGACGAAGAAGCTGCTTCTTCGCGCAAAGACGATTCTGCCGCTCACTGTGTTCTGCAGTGTGTGTCTTCTGCCGAAAGAGGCCCGGGAGCTGTGCTTAGCTCTGCAGAGCACCGTACCTTCGTCTTTAGCCTCTCTTCTCGTCTACATCTTAGCAAAAAGCTTTTCCACTCTGTCTGGCAAGGAGAAACTGTGCCAGCACAGAAAACATCTCCCATCGTGTTCTAGAGGCTCCACGGAGGTCTGCCGAGTATTTTGCAAGAAGAGAAAGAAAGTTGTCCAAAACAGCTTGCAATCGAATGTTCATGTGAATAGAAAAGGCAGGAGAGTGGTCAGGTACTGTTTTCTCTCAGTTGGCAAGCTGCGCACACAATCGCAGTGTTGTACAGCTTGTTTCATCACCTTTGCGAAGTTGCCGCTCTCTCCGGCTCCCGGAGGCGAAGAAGCTGCTTCTTCGCGCAAAGACGATTCTGCCGCTCACAGTGCTCTGCGGTGTGCGCCTTCTGCCGAAAGAGGCCCGGGAGCGGTGCTTAGCTCTGCAGAGCACCGTACCTTCGTCTTTAGCCTCTCTTCTCGTCTACATCTTAGCAAAAAGCTTTTCAACTCTGTCTGGCAAGGAGAAACTGTGCCAGCACAGAAAACATCTCCCATCGTGTTCTAGAGGCTGCACGCAGGTCTGCCGAGTGTTTTGCAAGAAGAGAAAGAAAGTTGTCCAAAACAGCTTGCAATCGAATGTTCATTTGATTACAAAAGGCAGGAGAGTGGTCAGGTACTGTTTTCTCTCAGTTGGCAAGCTGCGCACACAATCGCAGTGTTGTACAGCTTGTTTCATCACCTTTGCGAAGTTGCCGCTCTCTCCGGCTCCCGGAGACGAAGAAGCTGCTTCTTCGCGCAAAGACGATTCTGCCGCTCACAGTGCTCTGCGGTGTGCGCCTTCTGCCGAAAGAGCCCCGGGTGCGGTGCTTAGCTCGGCAGAGCACCGTACCTTCGTCTTTAGCCTCTCTTCTCGTCTACATCTTAGCAAAAAGCTTTTCCACTCTGTCTGGCAAGGAGAAACTGTGCCAGCACAAAAAACATCTCCCATCGTGTTCTAGAGGCTGCACGGAGGTCTGCCGAGTGCTTTGCAAGAAGAGAGAGAAAGTTGTCCAAAACAGCTTGCAACCGAATGTTCAAGTGAATAGAAAAGGCAGGAGAGTGGTCAGGTACTGTTTTCTCTCAGTTGGCAAGCTGCGCACACAATCGCAGTGTTGTACAGCTTGTTTCATCACCTTTGCGAAGTTGCCGCTCTCTCCGGCTCCCGGAGACGAAGAAGCTGCTTCTTCGCGCAAAGACGATTCTGCCGCTCACAGTGCTCTGCGGTGTGCGCCTTCTGCCGAAAGAGGCCCGGGAGCGGTGCTTAGCTCTGCAGAGCACCGTACCTTCGTCTTTAGCCTCTCTTCTCGTCTACATCTTAGCAAAAAGCTTTTCCACTCTTTCTGGCAAGGAGAAACTGTGCCAGCACAGAAAACATCTCCCATCGTGTTCTAGAGGCTGCACGGAGGTCTGCAGAGTGTTTTGCACGAAGAGAAAGAACGTTGTCCAAAACAGCTTGCAATCGAATGTTCATGTGAATAGAAAAGGCCGGAGAGTGGTCAGGTACTGTTTTCTCTCACTTGGCAAGCTGCGCACACAATCGCAGTGTTGTACAGCTTGTTTCATCACCTTTGCGAAGTTGCCGCTCTCTCCGGCTCCCGGAGACGAAGAAGCTGCTTCTTCGCGCAAAGACGATTCTGCCGCTCACAGTGCTCTGCGGTGTGCGCCTTCTGCCGAAAGAGCCCCGGGTGCGGTGCTTAGCTCGGCAGAGCACCGTACCTTCGTCTTTAGCCTCTCTTCTCGTCTACATCTTAGCAAAAAGCTTTTCCACTCTGTCTGGCAAGGAGAAACTGTGCCAGCACAAAAAACATCTCCCATCGTGTTCTAGAGGCTGCACGGAGGTCTGCCGAGTGTTTTGCAAGAAGAGAAAGAAAGTTGTCCAAAACAGCTTCCAATCGAATGTTCATGTGAATAGAAAAGGCAGGAGAGTGGTCAGGTACTGTTTTCTCTCAGTTGGCACGCTGGGCACACAATCGCAGTGTTGTACATCTTGTTTCATCACCTTTGCGAAGTTGCCGCTCTCTCCGGCTCCCGGAGACGAAGAAGCTGCTTCTTCGCGCAAAGACGATTCTGCCGCTCACAGTGCTCTGCGGTGTGCGCCTTCTGCCGAAAGACGCCCGGGAGCGGTGCTTAGCTCTGCAGAGCACCGTACCTTCGTCTTTAGCCTCTCTTCTCGTCTACATCTTAGCAAAAAGCTTTTCCACTCTGTCTGGCAAGGAGAAACTGTGCCAGCACAGAAAACATCTCCCATCGTGTTCTAGAGTCTGCACGGAGGTCTGCCGAGTGTTTTGCAAGAAGAGAGAGAAAGTTGTCCAAAACAGCTTCCAATCGAATGTTCATGCGAATAGAAAAGGCAGGAGAGTGGTCAGGTACTGTTTTCTCTCACTTGGCAAGCTGCGCACACAATCGCAGTGTTGTACAGCTTGTTTCATCACCTTTGCGAAGTTGCCGCTCTCTCCGGCTCCCGGAGACGAAGAAGCTGCTTCTTCGCGCAAAGACGATTCTGCCGCTCACAGTGCTCTGCGGTGTGCGCCTTCTGCCGAAAGACACCCGGGAGCGGTGCTTAGCTCTGCAGAGCACCGTACCTTCGTCTTTAGCCTCTCTTCTCGTCTACATCTTAGCAAAAAGCTTTTCCACTCTCTGTGGCAAGGAGAAACTGTGCCAGCACAGAAAACATCTCCCATCGTGTTCTAGAGGCTGCACGGAGGTCTGCCGAGTGTTTTGCAAGAAGAGAGAGAAAGTTGTCCAAAACAGCTTGCAATCGAATGTTCATGCGAATAGAAAAGGCAGGAGAGTGGTCAGGTACTGTTTTCTCTCACTTGGCAAGCTGCGCACACAATCGCAGTGTTGTACAGCTTGTTTCATCACCTTTGCGAAGTTGCCGCTCTCTCCGGCTCCCGGAGACGAAGAAGCTGCTTCTTCGAGCAAAGACGATTCTGCCGCTCACAGTGCTCTGCGGTGTGCGCCTTCTGCCGAAAGACGCCCGGGAGCGGTGCTTAGCTCTGCAGAGCACCGTACCTTCGTCTTTAGCCTCTCTTCTCGTCTACATCTTAGCAAAAAGCTTTTCCACTCTGTATGGCAAGGAGAAACTGTGCCAGCACAAAAAACATCTCCCATCGTGTTCTAGAGGCTGCACGGAGGTCTGCCGAGTGTTTTGCAAGAAGAGAAAGAAAGTTGTCCAAAACAGCTTGCAATCGAATGTTCAAGTGAATAGAAAAGGCAGGAGAGTGGTCAGGTACTGTTTTCTCTCACTTGGCAAGCTGCGCACACAATCGCAGTGTTGTACAGCTTGTTTCATCACCTTTGCGAAGTTGCCGCTCTCTCCGGCTCCCGGAGACGAAGAAGCTGCTTCTTCGCGCAAAGACGATTCTGCCGCTCACAGTGCTCTGCGGTGTGCGCCTTCTGCCGAAAGAGGTCCGGGAGCGGTGCTTAGCTCTGCAGAGCACCGTACCTTCGTCTTTAGCCTCTCTTCTCGTCTACATCTTAGCAAAAAGCTTTTCCACTCTGTGTGGCAAGGAGAAACTGTGCCAGCACAGAAAACATCTCCCATCGTGTTCTAGAGGCTGCACGGAGGTCTGCCGAGTGTTTTGCAAGAAGAGAGAGAAAGTTGTCCAAAACAGCTTGCAATCGAATGTTCATGTGAATAGAAAAGGCAGGAGAGTGGTCAGGTACTGTTTTCTCTCACTTGGCAAGCGGCGCACACAATCGCAGTGTTGTACAGCTTGTTTCATCACCTTTGCGAAGTTGCCGCTCTCTCCGGCTCCCGGAGACGAAGAAGCTGCTTCTTCGCGCAAAGACGATACTGCCGCTGACAGTGCTCTGCGGTGTGCGCCTTCTGCCGAAAGACGACCGGGAGCGGTGCTTAGCTCTGCAGAGAACCGTACCTTCGTCTTTAGCCTCTCTTCTCGTCTACATCTTAGCAAAAAGCTTTTCCACTCTTTCTGGCAGGGAGAAACTGTGCCAGCACAGAAAACATCTCCCATCGTGTTCTAGAGGCTGCACGGAGGTCTGCAGAGTGTTTTGCACGAAGAGAAAGAAAGTTGTCCAAAACAGCTTGCAATCGAATGTTCATGTGAATAGAAAAGGCAGGAGAGTGGTCAGGTACTGTTTGCTCTCAGTTGGCAAGCTGCGCACACAATCGCAGTGTTGTACAGCTTGTTTCATCACCTTTGCGAAGTTGCCGCTCTCTCCGGCTCCCGGAGGCGAAGAAGCTGCTTCTTCGCGCAAAGACGATTCTGCCGCTCACAGTGCTCTGCGGTGTGCGCCTTCTGCCGAAAGAGGCCCGGGAGCGGTGCTTAGCTCTGCAGAGCACCGTACCTTCGTCTTTAGCCTCTCTTCTCGTCTACATCTTAGCAAAAAGCTTTTCAACTCTGTCTGGCAAGGAGAAACTGTGCCAGCACAGAAAACATCTCCCATCGTGTTCTAGAGGCTGCACGGAGGTCTGCCGAGTGTTTTGCAAGAAGAGAAAGAAAGTTGTCCAAAACAGCTTGCAATCGAATGTTCATTTGATTACAAAAGGCAGGAGAGTGGTCAGGTACTGTTTTCTCTCACTTGGCAAGCTGCGCACACAATCGCAGTGTTGTACAGCTTGTTTCATCACCTTTGCGAAGTTGCCGCTCTCTCCGGCTCCCGGAGACGAAGAAGCTGCTTCTTCGCGCAAAGACGATTCTGCCGCTCACAGTGCTCTGCGGTGTGCGCCTTCTGCCGAAAGAGCCCCGGGTGCGGTGCTTAGCTCGGCAGAGCACCGTACCTTCGTCTTTAGCCTCTCTTCTCGTCTACATCTTAGCAAAAAGCTTTTCCACTCTGTCTGGCAAGGAGAAACTGTGCCAGCACAAAAAACATCTCCCATCGTGTTCTAGAGGCTGCACGGAGGTCTGCCGAGTGTTTTGCAAGAAGAGAGAGAAAGTTGTCCAAAACAGCTTGCAACCGAATGTTCAAGTGAATAGAAAAGGCAGGAGAGTGGTCAGGTACTGTTTTCTCTCAGTTGGCAAGCTGCGCACACAATCGCAGTGTTGTACAGCTTGTTTCATCACCTTTGCGAAGTTGCCGCTCTCTCCGGCTCCCGGAGACGAAGAAGCTGCTTCTTCGCGCAAAGACGATTCTGCCGCTCACAGTGCTCTGCGGTGTGCGCCTTCTGCCGAAAGACGCCCGGGAGCGGTGCTTAGCTCTGCAGAGCACCGTACCTTCGTCTTTAGCCTCTCTTCTCGTCTACATCTTAGCAAAAAGCTTTTCCACTCTTTCTGCAGGGAGAAACTGTGCCAGCACAGAAAACATCTCCCATGGTGTTCTAGAGGCTGCACGGAGGTCTGCAGAGTGTTTTGCACGAAGAGAAAGAACGTTGTCCAAAACAGCTTGCAATCGAATGTTCATGTGAATAGAAAAGGCAGGAGAGTGGTCAGGTACTGTTTGCTCTCAGTTGGCAAGCTGCGCACACAATCGCAGTGTTGTACAGCTTGTTTCATCACCTTTGCGAAGTTGCCGCTCTCTCCGGCTCCCGGAGACGAAGAAGCTGCTTCTTCGCGCAAAGACGATTCTGCCGCTCACAGTGCTCTGCGGTGTGCGGCTTCTGCCGAAAGAGGTCCGGGAGCGGTGCTTAGCTCTGCAGAGCACCGTACCTTCGTCTTTAGCCTCTCTTCTCGTCTACATCGTAGCAAAAAGCTTTTCAACTCTGTATGGCAAGGAGAAACTGTGCCAGCACAAAAAACATCTCCCATCGTGTTCTAGAGGCTGCACGGAGGTCTGCCGAGTGTTTTGCAAGAAGAGAAAGAAAGTTGTCCAAAACAGCTTCCAATCGAAAGTTCATGTGAATAGAAAAGGCAGGAGAGTGGTCAGGTACTGTTTTCTCTCAGTTGGCAAGCGGCGCACACAATCGCAGTGTTGTACAGCTTGTTTCATCACCTTTGCGAAGTTGCCGCTCTCTCCGGCTCCCGGAGACGAAGAAGCTGCTTCTTCGCGCAAAGACGATTCTGCCGCTCACTGTGTTCTGCAGTGTGTGTCTTCTGCCGAAAGAGGCCCGGGAGCTGTGCTTAGCTCTGCAGAGCACCGTACCTTCGTCTTTAGCCTCTCTTCTCGTCTACATCTTAGCAAAAATCTTTTCCACTCTGTGTGGCAAGGAGAAACTGTGCCAGCACAGAAAACATCTCCCATCGTGTTCTAGAGGCTCCACGGAGGTCTGCCGAGTATTTTGCAAGAAGAGAAAGAAAGTTGTCCAAAACAGCTTGCAATCGAATATTCATGTGAATAGAAAAGGCAGGAGAGTGGTCAGGTACTGTTTTCTCTCAGTTGGCAAGCTGCGCACACAATCGCAGTGTTGTACAGCTTGTTTCATCACCTTTGCGAAGTTGCCGCTCTCTCCGGCTCCCGGAGGCGAAGAAGCTGCTTCTTCGCGCAAAGACGATTCTGCCGCTCACAGTGCTCTGCGGTGTGCGCCTTCTGCCGAAAGAGGCCCGGGAGCGGTGCTTAGCTCTGCAGAGCACCGTACCTTCGTCTTTAGCCTCTCTTCTCGTCTACATCTTAGCAAAAAGCTTTTCAACTCTGTCTGGCAAGGAGAAACTGTGCCAGCACAGAAAACATCTCCCATCGTGTTCTAGAGGCTGCACGGAGGTCTGTCGAGTGTTTTGCAAGAAGAGAAAGAAAGTTGTCCAAAACAGCTTGCAATCGAATGTTCATTTGATTACAAAAGGCAGGAGAGTGGTCAGGTACTGTTTTCTCTCAGTTGGCAAGCTGCGCACACAATCGCAGTGTTGTACAGCTTGTTTCATCACCTTTGCGAAGTTGCCGCTCTCTCCGGCTCCCGGAGACGAAGAAGCTGCTTCTTCGCGCAAAGACGATTCTGCCGCTCACAGTGCTCTGCGGTGTGCGCCTTCTGCCGAAAGAGCCCCGGGTGCGGTGCTTAGCTCGGCAGAGCACCGTACCTTCGTCTTTAGCCTCTCTTCTCGTCTACATCTGAGCAAAAAGCTTTTCCACTCTGTCTGGCAAGGAGAAACTGTGCCAGCACAAAAAACATCTCCCATCGTGTTCTAGAGGCTGCACGGAGGTCTGCCGAGTGTTTTGCAAGAAGAGAGAGAAAGTTGTCCAAAACAGCTTGCAACCGAATGTTCAAGTGAATAGAAAAGGCAGGAGAGTGGTCAGGTACTGTTTTCTCTCAGTTGGCAAGCTGCGCACACAATCGCAGTGTTGTACAGCTTGTTTCATCACCTTTGCGAAGTTGCCGCTCTCTCCGGCTCCCGGAGACGAAGAAGCTGCTTCTTCGCGCAAAGACGATTCTGCCGCTCACAGTGCTCTGCGGTGTGCGCCTTCTGCCGAAAGACGCCCGGGAGCGGTGCTTAGCTCTGCAGAGCACCGTACCTTCGTCTTTAGCCTCTCTTCTCGTCTACATCTTAGCAAAAAGCTTTTCCACTCTGTGTGGCAAGGAGAAACTGTGCCAGCACAGAAAACATCTCCCATCGTGTTCTAGAGGCTGCACGGAGGTCTGCCGAGTGTTTTGCAAGAAGAGAGAGAAAGTTGTCCAAAACAGCTTGCAATCGAATGTTCATGTAAATACAAAGGGCAGGAGAGTGGTCAGGTACTGTTTTCTCTCAGTTGGCAAGCTGCGCACACAATCGCAGTGTTGTACAGCTTGTTTCATCACCTTTGCGAAGTTGCCGCTCTCTCCGGCTCCCGGAGACGAAGAAGCTGCTTCTTCGCGCAAAGACGATTCTGCCGCTCACAGTGCTCTGCGGTGTGCGCCTTCTGCCGAAAGAGCCCCGGGTGCGGTGCTTAGCTCGGCAGAGCACCGTACCTTCGTCTTTAGCCTCTCTTCTCGTCTACATCTTAGCAAAAAGCTTTTCCACTCTGTCTGGCAAGGAGAAACTGTGCCAGCACAAAAAACATCTCCCATCGTGTTCTAGAGGCTGCACGGAGGTCTGCCGAGTGTTTTGCAAGAAGAGAAAGAAAGTTGTCCAAAACAGCTTCCAATCGAATGTTCATGTGAATAGAAAAGGCAGGAGAGTGGTCAGGTACTGTTTTCTCTCAGTTGGCACGCTGCGCACACAATCGCAGTGTTGTACAGCTTGTTTCATCACCTTTGCGAAGTTGCCGCTCTCTCCGGCTCCCGGAGACGAAGAAGCTGCTTCTTCGCGCAAAGACGATTCTGCCGCTCACAGTGCTCTGCGGTGTGCGCCTTCTGCCGAAAGACGCCCGGGAGCGGTGCTTAGCTCTGCAGAGCACCGTACCTTCGTCTTTAGCCTCTCTTCTCGTCTACATCATCGCAAAAAGCTTTTCCACTCTGTCTGGCAAGGAGAAACTGTGCCAGCACAGAAAACATCTCCCATCGTGTTCTAGAGTCTGCACGGAGGTCTGCCGAGTGTTTTGCAAGAAGAGAGAGAAAGTTGTCCAAAACAGCTTCCAATCGAATGTTCATGCGAATAGAAAAGGCAGGAGAGTGGTCAGGTACTGTTTTCTCTCACTTGGCAAGCTGCGCACACAATCGCAGTGTTGTACAGCTTGTTTCATCACCTTTGCGAAGCTGCCGCTCTCTCCGGCTCCCGGAGACGAAGAAGCTGCTTCTTCGCGCAAAGACAATTCTGCCGCTCACAGTGCTCTGCGGTGTGCGCCTTCTGCCGAAAGACACCCGGGAGCGGTGCTTAGCTCTGCAGAGCACCGTACCTTCGTCTTTAGCCTCTCTTCTCGTCTACATCTTAGCAAAAAGCTTTTCCACTCTCTGTGGCAAGGAGAAACTGTGCCAGCACAGAAAACATCTCCCATCGTGTTCTAGAGGCTGCACGGAGGTCTGCCGAGTGTTTTGCAAGAAGAGAGAGAAAGTTGTCCAAAACAGCTTGCAATCGAATGTTCATGTGAATAGAAAAGGCAGGAGAGTGGTCAGGTACTGTTTTCTCTCAGTTGGCAAGCTGCGCACACAATCGCAGTGTTGTACAGCTTGTTTCATCACCTTTGCGAAGTTGCCGCTCTCTCCGGCTCCCGGAGACGAAGAAGCTGCTTCTTCGCGCAAAGACGATTCTGCCGCTCACAGTGCTCTGCGGTGTGCGCCTTCTGCCGAAAGACGCCCGGGAGCGGTGCTTAGCTCTGCAGAGCACCGTACCTTCGTCTTTAGCCTCTCTTCTCGTCTACATCTTAGCAAAAAGCTTTTCCACTCTTTCTGGCAGGGACAAACTGTGCCAGCACAGAAAACATCTACCATCGTGTTCTAGAGGCTGCACGGAGGTCTGCCAAGTGTTTTGCAAGAAGAGAAAGGAAGTTGTCCAAAACAGCTTGCAATCGAATGTTCATGTGAATACAAAGGGCAGGAGAGTGGTCAGGTACTGTTTTCTCTCACTTGGCAAGCTGCGCACACAATCGCAGTGTTGTACAGCTTGTTTCATCACCTTTGCCAAGTTGCCGCTCTCTCCGGCTCCCGGAGACGAAGAAGCTGCTTCTTCGCGCAAAGACGATTCTGCCGCTCACAGTGCTCTGCGGTGTGCGCCTTCTGCCGAAAGAGCCCCGGGTGCGGTGCTTCGCTCGGCAGAGCACCGTACCTTCGTCTTTAGCCTCTCTTCTCGTCTACATCTTCGCAAAAAGCTTTTCCACTCTGTCTGGCAAGGAGAAACTGTGCCAGCACAGAAAACATCTCCCATCGTATTCTAGAGGCTGCACGGAGGTCTGCCGAGTGTTTTGCAAGAAGAGAGAGAAAGTTGTCCAAAACAGCTTCCAATCGAATGTTCATGCGAATAGAAAAGGCAGGAGAGTGGTCAGGTACTGTTTTCTCTCACTTGGCAAGCTGCGCACACAATCGCAGTGTTGTACAGCTTGTTTCATCACCTTTGCGAAGTTGCCGCTCTCTCCGGCTCCCGGAGACGAAGAAGCTGCTTCTTCGAGCAAAGACGATTCTGCCGCTCACAGTGCTCTGCGGTGTGCGCCTTCTGTCGAAAGACGCCCGGGAGCGGTGCTTAGCTCTGCAGAGCACCGTACCTTCGTCTTTAGCCTCTCTTCTCGTCTACATCTTAGCAAAAAGCTTTTCCACTCTTTCTGGCAGGGACAAACTGTGCCAGCACAGAAAACATCTCCCATCGTGTTCTAGAGGCTGCACGGAGGTCTGCCAAGTGTTTTGCAAGAAGAGAAAGAAAGTTGTCCAAAACAGCTTGCAATCGAATGTTCATGTGAATAGAAAAGGCAGGAGAGTGGTCAGGTACTGTTTTCTCTCAGTTGGCAAGCTGCGCACACAATCGCAGTGTTGTACAGCTTGTTTCATCACCTTTGCGAAGTTGCCGCTCTCTCCGGCTCCCGGAGACGAAGAAGCTGCTTCTTCGCGCAAAGACGATTCTGCCGCTCACAGTGCTCTGCGGTGTGCGCCTTCTGCCGAAAGAGCCCCGGGTGCGGTGCTTAGCTCGGCAGAGCACCGTACCTTCGTCTTTAGCCTCTCTTCTCGTCTACATCTTGGCAAAAAGCTTTTCCACTCTGTCTGGCAAGGAGAAACTGTGCCAGCACAAAAAACATCTCCCATCGTGTTCTAGAGGCTGCACGGAGGTCTGCCGAGTGTTTTGCAAGAAGAGAGAGAAAGTTGTCCAAAACAGCTTGCAATCGAATGTTCAAGTGAATAGAAAAGGCAGGAGAGTGGTCAGGTACTGTTTTCTCTCACTTGGCAAGCTGCGCACACAATCACAGTGTTGTACAGCTTGTTTCATCACCTTTGCGAAGTTGCCGCTCTCTCCGGCTCCTGGAGACGAAGAAGCTGCTTCTTCGCGCAAAGACGATTCTGCCGCTCACAGTGCTCTGCGGTGTGCGCCTTCTGCCGAAAGAGGTCCGGGAGCGGTGCTTAGCTCTGCAGAGCACCGTACCTTCGTCTTTAGCCTCTCTTCTCGTCTACATCTTAGCAAAAAGCTTTTCCACTCTGTGTGGCAAGGAGAAACTGTGCCAGCACAGAAAACATCTCCCATCGTGTTCTAGAGGCTGCACGGAGGTCTGCCGAGTGTTTTGCAAGAAGAGAGAGAAAGTTGTCCAAAACAGCTTGCAATCGAATGTTCATGTGAATAGAAAAGGCAGGAGAGTGGTCAGGTACTGTTTTCTCTCAGTTGGCAAGCTGCGCACACAATCGCAGTGTTGTACAGCTTGTTTCATCACCTTTGCGAAGTTGCCGCTCTCTCCGGCTCCCGGAGACGAAGAAGCTGCTTCTTCGCGCAAAGACGATTCTGCCGCTCACAGTGCTCTGCTGTGTGCGCCTTCTGCCGAAAGAGGCCCGGGAGCGGTGCTTAGCTCTGCAGAGCACCGTACCTTCGTCTTTAGCTTCTCTTCTCGTCTACATCTTAGCAAAAAGCTTTTCAACTCTGTCTGGCAAGGAGAAACTGTGCCAGCACAAAAAACATCTCCCATCGTGTTCTAGAGGCTGCACGGAGGTCTGCCGAGTGTTTTGCAAGAAGAGAAAGAAAGTTGTCCAAAACAGCTTCCAATCGAATGTTCATGTGAATAGAAAAGGCAGGAGAGTGGTCAGGTACTGTTTTCTCTCAGTTGGCACGCAGCGCACACAATCGCAGTGTTGTACAGCTTGTTTCTTCACCTTTGCGAAGTTGCCGCTCTCTCCGGCTCCCGGAGACGAAGAAGCTGCTTCTTCGCGCAAAGACGATTCTGCCGCTCACAGTGCTCTGCGGTGTGCGCCTTCTGCCGAAAGAGGTCCGGGAGCGGTGCTTAGCTCGGCAGAGCACCGTACCTTCGTCTTTAGCCTCTCTTCTCGTCTACATCTTAGCAAAAAGCTTTTCCACTCTGTCTGGCAAGGAGAAACTGTGCCAGCACAAAAAACATCTCCCATCGTGTTCTAGAGGCTGCACGGAGGTCTGCCGAGTGTTTTGCAAGAAGAGAAAGAAAGTTGTCCAAAACAGCTTGCAATCGAATGTTCATGTGAATAGAAAAGGCAGGAGAGTGGTCAGGTACTGTTTTCTCTCAGTTGGCAAGCTGCGCACACAATCGTAGTGTTGTACAGCTGGTTTCATCACCTTTGCGAAGTTGCCGCTCTCTCCGGCTCCCGGAGACGAAGAAGCTGCTTCTTCGCGCAAAGACGATTCTGCCGCTCACAGTGCTCTGCGGTGTGCGCCTTCTGCCGAAAGAGGCCCGGGAGCGGTGCTTAGCTCTGCAGAGCACCGTACCTTCGTCTTTAGCCTCTCTTCTCGTCTACATCTTAGCAAAAAGCTTTTCCACTCTTTCTGGCAGGGACAAACTGTGCCAGCACAGAAAACATCTACCATCGTGTTCTAGAGGCTGCACGGAGGTCTGCCAAGTGTTTTGCAAGAAGAGAAAGGAAGTTGTCCAAAACAGCTTGCAATCGAATGTTCATGTGAATACAAAGGGCAGGAGAGTGGTCAGGTACTGTTTTCTCTCACTTGGCAAGCTGCGCACACAATCGCAGTGTTGTACAGCTTGTTTCATCACCTTTGCGAAGTTGCCGCTCTCTCCGGCTCCCGGAGACGAAGAAGCTGCTTCTTCGCGCAAAGACGATTCTGCCGCTCACAGTGCTCTGCGGTGTGCGCCTTCTGCCGAAAGAGCCCCGGGTGCGGTGCTTAGCTCGGCAGAGCACCGTACCTTCGTCTTTAGCCTCTCTTCTCGTCTACATCTTAGCAAAAAGCTTTTCCACTCTGTCTGGCAAGGAGAAACTGTGCCAGCACAAAAAACATCTCCCATCGTGTTCTAGAGGCTGCACGGAGGTCTGCCGAGTGTTTTGCAAGAAGAGAAAGAAAGTTGTCCAAAACAGCTTCCAATCGAATGTTCATGTGAATAGAAAAGGCAGGAGAGTGGTCAGGTACTGTTTTCTCTCAGTTGGCACGCTGCGCACACAATCGCAGTGTTGTACAGCTTGTTTCATCACCTTTGCGAAGTTGCCGCTCTCTCCGGCTCCCGGAGACGAAGAAGCTGCTTCTTCGCGCAAAGACGATTCTGCCGCTCACAGTGCTCTGCGGTGTGCGCCTTCTGCCGAAAGACGCCCGGGAGCGGTGCTTAGCTCTGCAGAGCACCGTACCTTCGTCTTTAGCCTCTCTTCTCGTCTACATCTTAGCAAAAAGCTTTTCCACTCTGTCTGGCAAGGAGAAACTGTGCCAGCACAGAAAACATCTCCCATCGTGTTCTAGAGTCTGCACGGAGGTCTGCCGAGTGTTTTGCAAGAAGAGAGAGAAAGTTGTCCAAAACAGCTTCCAATCGAATGTTCATGCGAATAGAAAAGGCAGGAGAGTGGTCAGGTACTGTTTTCTCTCACTTGGCAAGCTGCGCACACAATCGCAGTGTTGTACAGCTTGTTTCATCACCTTTGCGAAGTTGCCGCTCTCTCCGGCTCCCGGAGACGAAGAAGCTGCTTCTTCGCGCAAAGACGATTCTGCCGCTCACAGTGCTCTGCGGTGTGCGCCTTCTGCCGAAAGACACCCGGGAGCGGTGCTTAGCTCTGCAGAGCACCGTACCTTCGTCTTTAGCCTCTCTTCTCGTCTACATCTTAGCAAAAAGCTTTTCCACTCTCTGTGGCAAGGAGAAACTGTGCCAGCACAGAAAACATCTCCCATCGTGTTCTAGAGGCTGCACGGAGGTCTGCCGAGTGTTTTGCAAGAAGAGAGAGAAAGTTGTCCAAAACAGCTTGCAATCGAATGTTCATGCGAATAGAAAAGGCAGGAGAGTGGTCAGGTACTGTTTTCTCTCACTTGGCAAGCTGCGCACACAATCGCAGTGTTGTACAGCTTGTTTCATCACCTTTGCGAAGTTGCCGCTCTCTCCGGCTCCCGGAGACGAAGAAGCTGCTTCTTCGAGCAAAGACGATTCTGCCGCTCACAGTGCTCTGCGGTGTGCGCCTTCTGCCGAAAGACGCCCGGGAGCGGTGCTTAGCTCTGCAGAGCACCGTACCTTCGTCTTTAGCCTCTCTTCTCGTCTACATCTTAGCAAAAAGCTTTTCCACTCTGTCTGGCAAGGAGAAACTGTGCCAGCACAAAAAACATCTCCCATCGTGTTCTAGAGGCTGCACGGAGGTCTGCCGAGTGTTTTGCAAGAAGAGAAAGAAAGTTGTCCAAAACAGCTTGCAATCGAATGTTCAAGTGAATAGAAAAGGCAGGAGAGTGGTCAGGTACTGTTTTCTCTCACTTGGCAAGCTGCGCACACAATCGCAGTGTTGTACAGCTTGTTTCATCACCTTTGCGAAGTTGCCGCTCTCTCCGGCTCCCGGAGACGAAGAAGCTGCTTCTTCGCGCAAAGACGATTCTGCCGCTCACAGTGCTCTGCGGTGTGCGCCTTCTGCCGAAAGAGGTCCGGGAGCGGTGCTTAGCTCTGCAGAGCACCGTACCTTCGTCTTTAGCCTCTCTTCTCGTCTACATCTTAGCAAAAAGCTTTTCCACTCTGTGTGGCAAGGAGAAACTGTGCCAGCACAGAAAACATCTCCCATCGTGTTCTAGAGGCTGCACGGAGGTCTGCCGAGTGTTTTGCAAGAAGAGAGAGAAAGTTGTCCAAAACAGCTTGCAATCGAATGTTCATGTGAATAGAAAAGGCAGGAGAGTGGTCAGGTACTGTTTTCTCTCACTTGGCAAGCGGCGCACACAATCGCAGTGTTGTACAGCTTGTTTCATCACCTTTGCGAAGTTGCCGCTCTCTCCGGCTCCCGGAGACGAAGAAGCTGCTTCTTCGCGCAAAGACGATACTGCCGCTGACAGTGCTCTGCGGTGTGCGCCTTCTGCCGAAAGACGACCGGGAGCGGTGCTTAGCTCTGCAGAGAACCGTACCTTCGTCTTTAGCCTCTCTTCTCGTCTACATCTTAGCAAAAAGCTTTTCCACTCTTTCTGGCAGGGAGAAACTGTGCCAGCACAGAAAAAATCTCCCATCGTGTTCTAGAGGCTGCACGGAGGTCTGCAGAGTGTTTTGCACGAAGAGAAAGAAAGTTGTCCAAAACAGCTTGCAATCGAATGTTCATGTGAATAGAAAAGGCAGGAGAGTGGTCAGGTACTGTTTGCTCTCAGTTGGCAAGCTGCGCACACAATCGCAGTGTTGTACAGCTTGTTTCATCACCTTTGCGAAGTTGCCGCTCTCTCCGGCTCCCGGAGGCGAAGAAGCTGCTTCTTCGCGCAAAGACGATTCTGCCGCTCACAGTGCTCTGCGGTGTGCGCCTTCTGCCGAAAGAGGCCCGGGAGCGGTGCTTAGCTCTGCAGAGCACCGTACCTTCGTCTTTAGCCTCTCTTCTCGTCTACATCTTAGCAAAAAGCTTTTCAACTCTGTCTGGCAAGGAGAAACTGTGCCAGCACAGAAAACATCTCCCATCGTGTTCTAGAGGCTGCACGGAGGTCTGCCGAGTGTTTTGCAAGAAGAGAAAGAAAGTTGTCCAAAACAGCTTGCAATCGAATGTTCATTTGATTACAAAAGGCAGGAGAGTGGTCAGGTACTGTTTTCTCTCAGTTGGCAAGCTGCGCACACAATCGCAGTGTTGTACAGCTTGTTTCATCACCTTTGCGAAGTTGCCGCTCTCTCCGGCTCCCGGAGACGAAGAAGCTGCTTCTTCGCGCAAAGACGATTCTGCCGCTCACAGTGCTCTGCGGTGTGCGCCTTCTGCCGAAAGAGCCCCGGGTGCGGTGCTTAGCTCGGCAGAGCACCGTACCTTCGTCTTTAGCCTCTCTTCTCGTCTACATCTTAGCAAAAAGCTTTTCCACTCTGTCTGGCAAGGAGAAACTGTGCCAGCACAAAAAACATCTCCCATCGTGTTCTAGAGGCTGCACGGAGGTCTGCCGAGTGTTTTGCAAGAAGAGAGAGAAAGTTGTCCAAAACAGCTTGCAACCGAATGTTCAAGTGAATAGAAAAGGCAGGAGAGTGGTCAGGTACTGTTTTCTCTCAGTTGGCAAGCTGCGCACACAATCGCAGTGTTGTACAGCTTGTTTCATCACCTTTGCGAAGTTGCCGCTCTCTCCGGCTCCCGGAGACGAAGAAGCTGCTTCTTCGCGCAAAGACGATTCTGCCGCTCACAGTGCTCTGCGGTGTGCGCCTTCTGCCGAAAGACGCCCGGGAGCGGTGCTTAGCTCTGCAGAGCACCGTACCTTCGTCTTTAGCCTCTCTTCTCGTCTACATCTTAGCAAAAAGCTTTTCCACTCTTTCTGCAGGGAGAAACTGTGCCAGCACAGAAAACATCTCCCATGGTGTTCTAGAGGCTGCACGGAGGTCTGCAGAGTGTTTTGCACGAAGAGAAAGAACGTTGTCAAAAACAGCTTGCAATCGAATGTTCATGTGAATAGAAAAGGCAGGAGAGTGGTCAGGTACTGTTTGCTCTCAGTTGGCAAGCTGCGCACACAATCGCAGTGTTGTACAGCTTGTTTCATCACCTTTGCGAAGTTGCCGCTCTCTCCGGCTCCCGGAGACGAAGAAGCTGCTTCTTCGCGCAAAGACGATTCTGCCGCTCACAGTGCTCTGCTGTGTGCGCCTTCTGCCGAAAGAAGCCCGGGAGCGGTGCTTAGCTCTGCAGAGCACCGTACCTTCGTCTTTAGCCTCTCTTCTCGTCTACATCTTAGCAAAAAGCTTTTCCACTCTCTGTGGCAAGGAGAAACTGTGCCAGCACAGAAAACATCTCCCATCGTGTTCTAGAGGCTGCACGGAGGTCTGCCGAGTGTTTTGCAAGAAGAGAAAGAAAGTTGTCCAAAACAGCTTGCAATCGAATGTTCATGTGAATAGAAAAGGCAGGAGAGTGGTCAGGTACTGTTTTCTCTCACTTGGCAAGCTGCGCACACAATCGCAGTGTTGTACAGCTTGTTTCATCACCTTTGCGAAGTTGCCGCTCTCTCCGGCTCCCGGAGACGAAGAAGCTGCTTCTTCGCGCAAAGACGATTCTGCCGCTCACAGTGCTCTGCGGTGTGCGGCTTCTGCCGAAAGAGGTCCGGGAGCGGTGCTTAGCTCTGCAGAGCACCGTACCTTCGTCTTTAGCCTCTCTTCTCGTCTACATCGTAGCAAAAAGCTTTTCAACTCTGTATGGCAAGGAGAAACTGTGCCAGCACAGAAAACATCTCCCATCGTGTTCTAGAGGCTGCACGGAGGTCTGCCGAGTGTTTTGCAAGAAGAGAAAGAAAGTTGTCCAAAACAGCTTCCAATCGAAAGTTCATGTGAATAGAAAAGGCAGGAGAGTGGTCAGGTACTGTTTTCTCTCAGTTGGCAAGCGGCGCACACAATCGCAGTGTTGTACAGCTTGTTTCATCACCTTTGCGAAGTTGCCGCTCTCTCCGGCTCCCGGAGACGAAGAAGCTGCTTCTTCGCGCAAAGACGATTCTGCCGCTCACTGTGTTCTGCAGTGTGTGTCTTCTGCCGAAAGAGGCCCGGGAGCTGTGCTTAGCTCTGCAGAGCACCGTACCTTCGTCTTTAGCCTCTCTTCTCGTCTACATCTTAGCAAAAATCTTTTCCACTCTGTCTGGCAAGGAGAAACTGTGCCAGCACAGAAAACATCTCCCATCGTGTTCTAGAGGCTCCACGGAGGTCTGCCGAGTATTTTGCAAGAAGAGAAAGAAAGTTGTCCAAAACAGCTTGCAATCGAATGTTCATGTGAATAGAAAAGGCAGGAGAGTGGTCAGGTACTGTTTTCTCTCAGTTGGCAAGCTGCGCACACAATCGCAGTGTTGTACAGCTTGTTTCATCACCTTTGCGAAGTTGCCGCTCTCTCCGGCTCCCGGAGGCGAAGAAGCTGCTTCTTCGCGCAAAGACGATTCTGCCGCTCACAGTGCTCTGCGGTGTGCGCCTTCTGCCGAAAGAGGCCCGGGAGCGGTGCTTAGCTCTGCAGAGCACCGTACCTTCGTCTTTAGCCTCTCTTCTCGTCTACATCTTAGCAAAAAGCTTTTCAACTCTGTCTGGCAAGGAGAAACTGTGCCAGCACAGAAAACATCTCCCATCGTGTTCTAGAGGCTGCACGGAGGTCTGTCGAGTGTTTTGCAAGAAGAGAAAGAAAGTTGTCCAAAACAGCTTGCAATCGAATGTTCATTTGATTACAAAAGGCAGGAGAGTGGTCAGGTACTGTTTTCTCTCAGTTGGCAAGCTGCGCACACAATCGCAGTGTTGTACAGCTTGTTTCATCACCTTTGCGAAGCTGCCGCTCTCTCCGGCTCCCGGAGACGAAGAAGCTGCTTCTTCGCGCAAAGACGATTCTGCCGCTCACAGTGCTCTGCGGTGTGCGCCTTCTGCCGAAAGAGCCCCGGGTGCGGTGCTTAGCTCGGCAGAGCACCGTACCTTCGTCTTTAGCCTCTCTTCTCGTCTACATCTGAGCAAAAAGCTTTTCCACTCTGTCTGGCAAGGAGAAACTGTGCCAGCACAAAAAACATCTCCCATCGTGTTCTAGAGTCTGCACGGAGGTCTGCCGAGTGTTTTGCAAGAAGAGAGAGAAAGTTGTCCAAAACAGCTTGCAACCGAATGTTCAAGTGAATAGAAAAGGCAGGAGAGTGGTCAGGTACTGTTTTCTCTCAGTTGGCAAGCTGCGCACACAATCGCAGTGTTGTACAGCTTGTTTCATCACCTTTGCGAAGTTGCCGCTCTCTCCGGCTCCCGGAGACGAAGAAGCTGCTTCTTCGCGCAAAGACGATTCTGCCGCTCACAGTGCTCTGCGGTGTGCGCCTTCTGCCGAAAGACGCCCGGGAGCGGTGCTTAGCTCTGCAGAGCACCGTACCTTCGTCTTTAGCCTCTCTTCTCGTCTACATCTTAGCAAAAAGCTTTTCCACTCTGTGTGGCAAGGAGAAACTGTGCCAGCACAGAAAACATCTCCCATCGTGTTCTAGAGGCTGCACGGAGGTCTGCCGAGTGTTTTGCAAGAAGAGAGAGAAAGTTGTCCAAAACAGCTTGCAATCGAATGTTCATGTGAATAGAAAAGGCAGGAGAGTGGTCAGGTACTGTTTTCTCTCAGTTGGCAAGCTGCGCACACAATCGCAGTGTTGTACAGCTTGTTTCATCACCTTTGCGAAGTTGCCGCTCTCTCCGGCTCCCGGAGACGAAGAAGCTGCTTCTTCGCGCAAAGACGATTCTGCCGCTCACAGTGCTCTGCGGTGTGCGCCTTCTGCCGAAAGAGCCCCGGGTGCGGTGCTTAGCTCGGCAGAGCACCGTACCTTCGTCTTTAGCCTCTCTTCTCGTCTACATCTTAGCAAAAAGCTTTTCCACTCTGTCTGGCAAGGAGAACCTGTGCCAGCACAAAAAACATCTCCCATCGTGTTCTAGAGGCTGCACGGAGGTCTGCCGAGTGTTTTGCAAGAAGAGAAAGAAAGTTGTCCAAAACAGCTTGCAATCGAATGTTCATGTGAATAGAAAAGGCAGGAGAGTGGTCAGGTACTGTTTTCTCTCAGTTGGCACGCTGCGCACACAATCGCAGTGTTGTACAGCTTGTTTCATCACCTTTGCGAAGTTGCCGCTCTCTCCGGCTCCCGGAGACGAAGAAGCTGCTTCTTCGCGCAAAGACGATTCTGCCGCTCACAGTGCTCTGCGGTGTGCGCCTTCTGCCGAAAGACGCCCGGGAGCGGTGCTTAGCTCTGCAGAGCACCGTACCTTCGTCTTTAGCCTCTCTTCTCGTCTACATCATCGCAAAAAGCTTTTCCACTCTGTCTGGCAAGGAGAAACTGTGCCAGCACAGAAAACATCTCCCATCGTGTTCTAGAGTCTGCACGGAGGTCTGCCGAGTGTTTTGCAAGAAGAGAGAGAAAGTTGTCCAAAACAGCTTCCAATCGAATGTTCATGCGAATAGAAAAGGCAGGAGAGTGGTCAGGTACTGTTTTCTCTCACTTGGCAAGCTGCGCACACAATCGCAGTGTTGTACAGATTGTTTCATCGCCTTTGCGAAGCTGCCGCTCTCTCCGGCTCCCGGAGACGAAGAAGCTGCTTCTTCGCGCAAAGACGATTCTGCCGCTCACAGTGCTCTGCGGTGTGCGCCTTCTGCCGAAAGACACCCGGGAGCGGTGCTTAGCTCTGCAGAGCACCGTACCTTCGTCTTTAGCCTCTCTTCTCGTCTACATCTTAGCAAAAATCTTTTCCACTCTCTGTGGCAAGGAGAAACTGTGCCAGCACAGAAAACATCTCCCATCGTGTTCTAGAGGCTGCACGGAGGTCTGCCGAGTGTTTTGCAAGAAGAGAGAGAAAGTTGTCCAAAACAGCTTGCAATCGAATGTTCATGTGAATAGAAAAGGCAGGAGAGTGGTCAGGTACTGTTTTCTCTCAGTTGGCAAGCTGCGCACACAATCGCAGTGTTGTACAGCTTGTTTCATCACCTTTGCGAAGTTGCCGCTCTCTCCGGCTCCCGGAGACGAAGAAGCTGCTTCTTCGCGCAAAGACGATTCTGCCGCTCACAGTGCTCTGCGGTGTGCGCCTTCTGCCGAAAGACGCCCGGGAGCGGTGCTTAGCTCTGCAGAGCACCGTACCTTCGTCTTTAGCCTCTCTTCTCGTCTACATCTTAGCAAAAAGCTTTTCCACTCTTTCTGGCAGGGACAAACTGTGCCAGCACAGAAAACATCTACCATCGTGTTCTAGAGGCTGCACGGAGGTCTGCCAAGTGTTTTGCAAGAAGAGAAAGGAAGTTGTCCAAAACAGCTTGCAATCGAATGTTCATGTGAATACAAAGGGCAGGAGAGTGGTCAGGTACTGTTTTCTCTCACTTGGCAAGCTGCGCACACAATCGCAGTGTTGTACAGCTTGTTTCATCACCTTTGCCAAGTTGCCGCTCTCTCCGGCTCCCGGAGACGAAGAAGCTGCTTCTTCGCGCAAAGACGATTCTGCCGCTCACAGTGCTCTGCGGTGTGCGCCTTCTGCCGAAAGAGCCCCGGGTGCGGTGCTTAGCTCGGCAGAGCACCGTACCTTCGTCTTTAGCCTCTCTTCTCGTCTACATCTTCGCAAAAAGCTTTTCCACTCTGTCTGGCAAGGAGAAACTGTGCCAGCACAGAAAACATCTCCCATCGTATTCTAGAGGCTGCACGGAGGTCTGCCGAGTGTTTTGCAAGAAGAGAGAGATAGTTGTCCAAAACAGCTTCCAATCGAATGTTCATGCGAATAGAAAAGGCAGGAGAGTGGTCAGGTACTGTTTTCTCTCAGTTGGCAAGCTGCGCACACAATCGCAGTGTTGTACAGCTTGTTTCATCACCTTTGCGAAGTTGCCGCTCTCTCCGGCTCCCGGAGACGAAGAAGCTGCTTCTTCGCGCAAAGACGATTCTGCCGCTCACAGTGCTCTGCGGTGTGCGCCTTCTGTCGAAAGACGCCCGGGAGCGGTGCTTAGCTCTGCAGAGCACCGTACCTTCGTCTTTAGCCTCTCTTCTCGTCTACATCTTAGCAAAAAGCTTTTCCACTCTTTCTGGCAGGGACAAACTGTGCCAGCACAGAAAACATCTCCCATCGTGTTCTAGAGGCTGCACGGAGATCTGCCAAGTGTTTTGCAAGAAGAGAAAGAAAGTTGTCCAAAACAGCTTGCAATCGAATGTTCATGTGAATAGAAAAGGCAGGAGAGTGGTCAGGTACTGTTTTCTCTCAGTTGGCAAGCTGCGCACACAATCGCAGTGTTGTACAGCTTGTTTCATCACCTTTGCGAAGTTGCCGCTCTCTCCGGCTCCCGGAGACGAAGAAGCTGCTTCTTCGCGCAAAGACGATTCTGCCGCTCACAGTGCTCTGCGGTGTGCGCCTTCTGCCGAAAGAGCCCCGGGTGCGGTGCTTAGCTCGGCAGAGCACCGTACCTTCGTCTTTAGCCTCTCTTCTCGTCTACATCTTAGCAAAAAGCTTTTCCACTCTGTCTGGCAAGGAGAAACTGTGCCAGCACAAAAAACATCTCCCATCGTGTTCTAGAGGCTGCACGGGGGTCTGCCGAGTGTTTTGCAAGAAGAGAGAGAAAGTTGTCCAAAACAGCTTGCAATCGAATGTTCAAGTGAATAGAAAAGGCAGGAGAGTGGTCAGGTACTGTTTTCTCTCACTTGGCAAGCTGCGCACACAATCGCAGTGTTGTACAGCTTGTTTCATCACCTTTGCGAAGTTGCCGCTCTCTCCGGCTCCCGGAGACGAAGAAGCTGCTTCTTCGCGCAAAGACGATTCTGCCGCTCACAGTGCTCTGCGGTGTGCGCCTTCTGCCGAAAGAGGTCCGGGAGCGGTGCTTAGCTCTGCAGAGCACCGTACATTCGTCTTTAGCCTCTCTTCTCGTCTACATCTTAGCAAAAAGCTTTTCCACTCTGTGTGGCAAGGAGAAACTGTGCCAGCACAGAAAACATCTCCCATCGTGTTCTAGAGGCTGCACGGAGGTCTGCCGAGTGTTTTGCAAGAAGAGAGAGAAAGTTGTCCAAAACAGCTTGCAATCGAATGTTCATGTGAATAGAAAAGGCAGGAGAGTGGTCAGGTACTGTTTTCTCTCAGTTGGCAAGCTGCGCACACAATCGCAGTGTTGTACAGCTTGTTTCATCACCTTTGCGAAGTTGCCGCTCTCTCCGGCTCCCGGAGACGAAGAAGCTGCTTCTTCGCGCAAAGACGATTCTGCCGCTCACAGTGCTCTGCTGTGTGCGCCTTCTGCCGAAAGAGGCCCGGGAGCGGTGCTTAGCTCTGCAGAGCACCGTACCTTCGTCTTTAGCTTCTCTTCTCGTCTACATCTTAGCAAAAAGCTTTTCAACTCTGTCTGGCAAGGAGAAACTGTGCCAGCACAAAAAACATCTCCCATCGTGTTCTAGAGGCTGCACGGAGGTCTGCCGAGTGTTTTGCAAGAAGAGAAAGAAAGTTGTCCAAAACAGCTTGAAATCGAATGTTCATGTGAATAGAAAAGGCAGGAGAGTGGTCAGGTACTGTTTTCTCTCAGTTGGCACAAAGCGCACACAATCGCAGTGTTGTACAGCTTGTTTCTTCACCTTTGCGAAGTTGCCGCTCTCTCCGGCTCCCGGAGACGAAGAAGCTGCTTCTTCGCGCAAAGACGATTCTGCCGCTCACAGTGCTCTGCGGTGTGCGCCTTCTGCCGAAAGAGCCCCGGGAGCTGTGCTTAGCTCTGAGAAGCACCATACGTGCTTCTTTAGCTTCTCTTCTCGTCTACATCTTAGCAAAAAGCTTTTCCACTCTGTCTGGCAAGGAGAACCTGTGCCAGCACAGAAAACATCTCCCATCGTGTTCTAGAGGCTGCACGGAGGTCTGCCGAGTGTTTTGCAAGAAGAGAAAGAAAGTTGTCCAAAACTGCTTGCAATCGAATGTTCATGTAATTACAAAAGGCAGGAGAGTGGTCAGGTACTGTTTTCTCTCAGTTGGCAAGCTGCGCACACAATCGCAGTGTTGTACAGCTTGTTTCATCACCTTTGCGAAGTTGCCGCTCTCTCCGGCTCCCGGAGACGAAGAAGCTGCTTCTTCGCGCAAAGACGATTCTGCCGCTCACAGTGCTCTGCGGTGTGCGCCTTCTGCCGAAAGACGCCCGGGAGCTGTGCTTAGCTCTGCAGAGCACCGTACCTTCGTCTTTAGCCTCTCTTCTCGTCTACATCTTAGCAAAAAGCTTTTCCACTCTGTCTGGCAAGGAGAAACTGTGCCAGCACAGAAAACATCTCCCATCGTGTTCTAGAGGCTGCACGGAGGTCTGCCGAGTGTTTTGCAAGAAGAGAGAGAAAGTTGTCCAAAACAGCTTGCAATCGAATGTTCATGTGAATAGAAAAGGCAGGAGAGTGGTCAGGTACTGTTTTCTCTCAGTTGGCAAGCTGCGCACACAATCGCAGTGTTGTACAGCTTGTTTCATCACCTTTGCGAAGTTGCCGCTCTCTCCGGCTCCCGGAGACGAAGAAGCTGCTTCTTCGCGCAAAGACGATTCTGCCGCTCACAGTGCTCTGCGGTGTGCGCCTTCTGCCGAAAGAGGCCCGGGAGCGGTGCTTAGCTCTGCAGAGCACCGTACCTTCGTCTTTAGCCTCTCTTCTCGTCTACATCTTCGCAAAAAGCTTTTCCACTCTGTCTGGCAAGGAGAAACTTTGCCAGCACAGAAAACATCTCCCATCGTGTTCTAGAGGCTGCACGCAGGTCTGCCGAGTGTTTTGCAAGAAGGGAAAGAAAGTTGTCCAAAACAGCTTGCAATCGAATGTTCATGTGAATAGAAAAGGCAGGAGAGTGGTCAGGTACTGTTTTCTCTCAGTTGGCAAGCTGCGCACACAATCGCAGTGTTGTACAGCTTGTTTCATCACCTTTGCGAAGTTGCCGCTCTCTCCGGCTCCCGGAGACGAAGAAGCTGCTTCTTCGCGCAAAGACGATTCTGCCGCTCACAGTGCTCTGCTGTGTGCGCCTTCTGCCGAAAGAGGCCCGGGAGCGGTGCTTAGCTCTGCAGAGCACCGTACCTTCGTCTTTAGCTTCTCTTCTCGTCTACATCTTAGCAAAAAGCTTTTCAACTCTGTCTGGCAAGGAGAAACTGTGCCAGCACAAAAAACATCTCCCATCGTGTTCTAGAGGCTGCACGGAGGTCTGCCGAGTGTTTTGCAAGAAGAGAAAGAAAGTTGTCCAAAACAGCTTGAAATCGAATGTTCATGTGAATAGAAAAGGCAGGAGAGTGGTCAGGTACTGTTTTCTCTCAGTTGGCACGCAGCGCACACAATCGCAGTGTTGTACAGCTTGTTTCTTCACCTTTGCGAAGTTGCCGCTCTCTCCGGCTCCCGGAGACGAAGAAGCTGCTTCTTCGCGCAAAGACGATTCTGCCGCTCACAGTGCTCTGCGGTGTGCGCCTTCTGCCGAAAGAGCCCCGGGAGCTGTGCTTAGCTCTGAGAAGCACCATACGTGCTTCTTTAGCCTCTCTTCTCGTCTACATCTTAGCAAAAAGCTTTTCCACTCTGTCTGGCAAGGAGAACCTGTGCCAGCACAGAAAACATCTCCCATCGTGTTCTAGAGGCTGCACGGAGGTCTGCCGAGTGTTTTGCAAGAAGAGAAAGAAAGTTGTCCAAAACAGCTTGCAATCGAATGTTCATGTGATTAAAAAAGGCAGGAGAGTGGTCAGGTACTGTTTGCTCTCAGTTGGCAAGCTGCGCACACAATCGCAGTGTTGTACAGCTTGTTTCATCACCTTTGCGAAGTTGCCGCTCTCTCCGGCTCCCGGAGACGAAGAAGCTGCTTCTTCGCGCAAAGACGATTCTGCCGCTCACAGTGCTCTGCTGTGTGCGCCTTCTGCCGAAAGAAGCCCGGGAGCGGTGCTTAGCTCTGCAGAGCACCGTACCTTCGTCTTTAGCCTCTCTTCTCGTCTACATCTTAGCAAAAAGCTTTTCCACTCTGTCTGGAAAGGAGAAACTGTGCCAGCACAGAAAACATCTCCCATCGTGTTCTAGAGGCTCCACGGAGGTCTGCCGAGTATTTTGCAAGAAGAGAAAGAAAGTTGTCCAAAACAGCTTGCAATCGAATGTTCATGTGAATAGAAAAGGCAGGAGAGTGGTCAGGTACTGTTTTCTCTCACTTGGCAAGCTGCGCACACAATCGCAGTGTTGTACAGCTTGTTTCATCACCTTTGCGAAGTTGCCGCTCTCTCCGGCTCCCGGAGGCGAAGAAGCTGCTTCTTCGCGCAAAGACGATTCTGCCGCTCACAGTGCTCTGCGGTGTGCGCCTTCTGCCGAAAGAGGCCCGGGAGCGGTGCTTAGCTCTGCAGAGCACCGTACCTTCGTCTTTAGCCTCTCTTCTCGTCTACATCTTCGCAAAAAGCTTTTCCACTCTGTCTGGCAAGGAGAAACTGTGCCAGCACAGAAAACATCTCCCATCGTCTTCTAGAGGCTGCACGCAGGTCTGCCGAGTGTTTTGCAAGAAGAGAAAGAAAGTTGTCCAAAACAGCTTGCAATCGAATGTTCATGTGAATAGAAAAGGCAGGAGAGTGGTCAGGTACTGTTTTCTCTCAGTTGGCAAACTGCGCACACAATCGCAGTGTTGTACAGCTTGTTTCATCACCTTTGCGAAGTTGCCGCTCTCTCCGGCTCCCGGAGACGAAGAAGCTGCTTCTTCGCGCAAAGACGATTCTGCCGCTCACAGTGCTCTGCAGTGTGTGTCTTCTGCCGAAAGAGGCCCGTGAGCTGTGCTTAGCTCTGCAGAGCACCATACCTGCTTCTTTAGCCTCTCTTCTCGTCTACATCTTAGCAAAAAGCTTTTCCACTCTGTCTGGCAAGGAGAAACTCTGCCAGCACAGAAAACATCTCCCATCGCGTTCTAGAGGCTGCACGCAGGTCTGCCGAGTGTTTTGCAAGAAGAGAAAGAAAGTTGTCCAAAACAGCTTGCAATCGAATGTTCATGTGAATAGAAAAGGCAGGAGAGTGGTCAGGTACTGTTTTCTCTCAGTTGGCAAGCTGCGCACACAATCGCAGTGTTGTACAGCTTGTTTCATCACCTTTGCCAAGTTGTCGCTCTCTCCGGCTCCCGGAGACGAAGAAGCTGCTTCTTCGCGCAAAGACGATTCTGCCGCTCACAGTGCTCTGCGGTGTGCGCCTTCTGCCGAAAGACGCCCGGGAGCGGTGCTTAGCTCTGCAGAGCACCGTACCTTCGTCTTTAGCCTCTCTTCTCGTCTACATCTTAGCAAAAAGCTTTTCCACTCTGTCTGGCAAGGAGAAACTGTGCCAGCACAGAAAACATCTCCCATCGTGTTCTAGAGGCTGCACGGAGGTCTGCCGAGTGTTTTGCAAGAAGAGAAAGAAAGTTGTCCAAAACAGCTTGCAATCGAATGTTCATGTGAATAGAAAAGGCAGGAGAATGGTCAGGTACTGTTTTCTCTCACTTGGCAAGCTGCGCACACAATCGCAGTGTTGTACAGCTTGTTTCATCACCTTTGCGAAGTTGCCGCTCTCTCCGGCTCCCGGAGACGAAGAAGCTGCTTCTTCGCGCAAAGACGATTCTGCCGCTCACAGTGCTCTGCGGTGTGCGCCTTCTGCCGAAAGACGCCCGGGAGCGGTGCTTAGCTCTGCAGAGCACCGTACCTTCGTCTTTAGCCTCTCTTCTCGTCTACATCTTAGCAAAAAGCTTTTCCACTCTTTCTGGCAGGGACAAACTGTGCCAGCACAGAAAACATCTCCCATCGTGTTCTAGAGGCTGCACGGAGGTCTGCCAAGTGTTTTGCAAGAAGAGAAAGGAAGTTGTCCAAAACAGCTTGCAATCGAATGTTCATGTAAATACAAAGGGCAGGAGAGTGGTCAGGTACTGTTTTCTCTCACTTGGCAAGCTGCGCACACAATCGCAGTGTTGTACAGCTTGTTTCATCACCTTTGCCAAGTTGCCGCTCTCTCCGGCTCCCGGAGACGAAGAAGCTGCTTCTTCGCGCAAAGACGATTCTGCCGCTCACAGTGCTCTGCGGTGTGCGCCTTCTGCCGAAAGAGCCCCGGGTGCGGTGCTTAGCTTGGCAGAGCACCGTACCTTCGTCTTTAGCCTCTCTTCTCGTCTACATCTTAGCAAAAAGCTTTTCCACTCTGTGTGGCAAGGAGAAACTGTGCCAGCACAGAAAACATCTCCCATCGTGTTCTAGAGGCTGCACGGAGGTCTGCCGAGTGTTTTGCAAGAAGACAGAGAAAGTTGTCCAAAACAGCTTGCAATCGAATGTTCATGTGAATAGAAAAGGCAGGAGAGTGGTCAGGTACTGTTTTCTCTCAGTTGGCAAGCTGCGCACACAATCGCAGTGTTGTACAGCTTGTTTCATCACCTTTGCGAAGTTGCCGCTCTCTCCGGCTCCCGGAGACGAAGAAGCTGCTTCTTCGCGCAAAGACGATTCTGCCGCTCACAGTGCTCTGCGGTGTGCGCCTTCTGCCGAAAGAGGCCCGGGAGCGGTGCTTAGCTCTGCAGAGCACCGTACCTTCGTCTTTAGCCTCTCTTCTCGTCTACATCTTCGCAAAAAGCTTTTCCACTCTGTCTGGCAAGGAGAAACTGTGCCAGCACAGAAAACATCTCCCATCGTGTTCTAGAGGCTGCACGCAGGTCTGCCGAGTGTTTTGCAAGAAGAGAAAGAAAGTTGTCCAAAACAGCTTGCAATCGAATGTTCATGTGAATAGAAAAGGCAGGAGAGTGGTCAGGTACTGTTTTCTCTCAGTTGGCAAGCTGCGCACACAATCGCAGTGTTGTACAGCTTGTTTCATCACCTTTGCGAAGTTGCCGCTCTCTCCGGCTCCCGGAGACGAAGAAGCTGCTTCTTCGCGCAAAGACGATTCTGCCGCTCACAGTGCTCTGCTGTGTGCGCCTTCTGCCGAAAGAGGCCCGGGAGCGGTGCTTAGCTCTGCAGAGCACCGTACCTTCGTCTTTAGCTTCTCTTCTCGTCTACATCTTAGCAAAAAGCTTTTCCACTCTGTCTGGCAAGGACAAACTGTGCCAGCACAAAAAACATCTCCCATCGTGTTCTAGAGGCTGCACGGAGGTCTGCCGAGTGTTTTGCAAGAAGAGAAAGAAAGTTGTCCAAAACAGCTTCCAATCGAATGTTCATGTGAATAGAAAAGGCAGGAGAGTGGTCAGGTACTGTTTTCTCTCAGTTGGCACGCAGCGCACACAATCGCAGTGTTGTACAGCTTGTTTCTTCACCTTTGCGAAGTTGCCGCTCTCTCCGGCTCCCGGAGACGAAGAAGCTGCTTCTTCGCGCAAAGACGATTCTGCCGCTCACAGTGCTCTGCGGTGTGCGCCTTCTGCCGAAAGAGCCCCGGGAGCTGTGCTTAGCTCTGAGAAGCACCATACGTGCTTCTTTAACCTCTCTTCTCGTCTACATCTTAGCAAAAAGCTTTTCCACTCTGTCTGGCAAGGAGAACCTGTGCCAGCACAGAAAACATCTCCCATCGTCTTCTAGAGGCTGCACGGAGGTCTGCCGAGTGTTTTGCAAGAAGAGAAAGAAAGTTGTCCAAAACAGCTTGCAATCGAATGTTCATGTGAATAGAAAAGGCAGGAGAGTGGTCAGGTACTGTTTTCTCTCACTTGGCAAGCTGCGCACACAATCGCAGTGTTGTACAGCTTGTTTCATCACCTTTGCGAAGTTGCCGCTCTCTCCGGCTCCCGGAGGCGAAGAAGCTGCTTCTTCGCGCAAAGACGATTCTGCCGCTCACAGTGCTCTGCGGTGTGCGCCTTCTGCCGAAAGAGGCCCGGGAGCGGTGCTTAGCTCTGCAGAGCACCGTACCTTCGTCTTTAGCCTCTCTTCTCGTCTACATCTTAACAAAAAGCTTTTCAACTCTGTCTGGCAAGGAGAAACTGTGCCAGCACAGAAAACATCTCCCATCGTCTTCTAGAGGCTGCACGCAGGTCTGCCGAGTGTTTTGCAAGAAGAGAAAGAAAGTTGTCCAAAACAGCTTGCAATCGAATGTTCATGTGAATAGAAAAGGCAGGAGAGTGGTCAGGTACTGTTTTCTCTCAGTTGGCAAGCTGCGCACACAATCGCAGTGTTGTACAGCTTGTTTCATCACCTTTGCCAAGTTGTCGCTCTCTCCGGCTCCCGGAGACGAAGAAGCTGCTTCTTCGCGCAAAGACGATTCTGCCGCTCACAGTGCTCTGCGGTGTGCGCCTTCTGCCGAAAGAGGCCCGGGAGCGGTGCTTAGCTCTGCAGAGCACCGTACCTTCGTCTTTAGCCTCTCTTCTCGTCTACATCTTAGCAAAAAGCTTTTGCACTCTGTCTGGCAAGGAGAAACTGTGCCAGCACAGAAAACATCTCCCATCGTGTTCTAGAGGCTGCACGCAGGTCTGCCGAGTGTTTTGCAAGAAGAGAAAGAAAGTTGTCCAAAACAGCTTGCAATCGAATATTCATGTGAATAGAAAAGGCAGGAGAGTGGTCAGGTACTGTTTTCTCTCACTTGGCAAGCTGCGCACACAATCGCAGTGTTGTACAGCTTGTTTCATCACCTTTGCGAAGTTGCCGCTCTCTCCGGCTCCCGGAGACGAAGAAGCTGCTTCTTCGCGCAAAGACGATTCTGCCGCTCACAGTGCTCTGCGGTGTGCGCCTTCTGCCGAAAGAGGCCCGGGAGCGGTGCTTAGCTCTGCAGAGCACCGTACCTTCGTCTTTAGCCTCTCTTCTCGTCTACATCTTCGCAAAAAGCTTTTCCACTCTGTCTGGCAAGGAGAAACTTTGCCAGCACAGAAAACATCTCCCATCGTGTTCTAGAGGCTGCACGCAGGTCTGCCGAGTGTTTTGCAAGAAGAGAAAGAAAGTTGTCCAAAACAGCTTGCAATCGAATGTTCATGTGAATAGAAAAGGCAGGAGAGTGGTCAGGTACTGTTTTCTCTCAGTTGGCAAGCTGCGCACACAATCGCAGTGTTGTACAGCTTGTTTCATCACCTTTGCGAAGTTGCCGCTCTCTCCGGCTCCCGGAGACGAAGAAGCTGCTTCTTCGCGCAAAGACGATTCTGCCGCTCACAGTGCTCTGCTGTGTGCGCCTTCTGCCGAAAGAGGCCCGGGAGCGGTGCTTAGCTCTGCAGAGCACCGTACCTTCGTCTTTAGCTTCTCTTCTCGTCTACATCTTAGCAAAAAGCTTTTCCACTCTGTCTGGCAAGGACAAACTGTGCCAGCACAAAAAACATCTCCCATCGTGTTCTAGAGGCTGCACGGAGGTCTGCCGAGTGTTTTGCAAGAAGAGAAAGAAAGTTGTCCAAAACAGCTTCCAATCGAATGTTCATGTGAATAGAAAAGGCAGGAGAGTGGTCAGGTACTGTTTTCTCTCAGTTGGCACGCAGCGCACACAATCGCAGTGTTGTACAGCTTGTTTCTTCACCTTTGCGAAGTTGCCGCTCTCTCCGGCTCCCGGAGACGAAGAAGCTGCTTCTTCGCGCAAAGACGATTCTGCCGCTCACAGTGCTCTGCGGTGTGCGCCTTCTGCCGAAAGAGCCCCGGGAGCTGTGCTTAGCTCTGAGAAGCACCATACGTGCTTCTTTAACCTCTCTTCTCGTCTACATCTTAGCAAAAAGCTTTTCCACTCTGTCTGGCAAGGAGAACCTGTGCCAGCACAGAAAACATCTCCCATCGTCTTCTAGAGGCTGCACGGAGGTCTGCCGAGTGTTTTGCAAGAAGAGAAAGAAAGTTGTCCAAAACAGCTTGCAATCGAATGTTCATGTGAATAGAAAAGGCAGGAGAGTGGTCAGGTACTGTTTTCTCTCACTTGGCAAGCTGCGCACACAATCGCAGTGTTGTACAGCTTGTTTCATCACCTTTGCGAAGTTGCCGCTCTCTCCGGCTCCCGGAGGCGAAGAAGCTGCTTCTTCGCGCAAAGACGATTCTGCCGCTCACAGTGCTCTGCGGTGTGCGCCTTCTGCCGAAAGAGGCCCGGGAGCGGTGCTTAGCTCTGCAGAGCACCGTACCTTCGTCTTTAGCCTCTCTTCTCGTCTACATCTTAACAAAAAGCTTTTCAACTCTGTCTGGCAAGGAGAAACTGTGCCAGCACAGAAAACATCTCCCATCGTCTTCTAGAGGCTGCACGCAGGTCTGCCGAGTGTTTTGCAAGAAGAGAAAGAAAGTTGTCCAAAACAGCTTGCAATCGAATGTTCATGTGAATAGAAAAGGCAGGAGAGTGGTCAGGTACTGTTTTCTCTCAGTTGGCAAGCTGCGCACACAATCGCAGTGTTGTACAGCTTGTTTCATCAGCTTTGCCAAGTTGTCGCTCTCTCCGGCTCCCGGAGACGAAGAAGCTGCTTCTTCGCGCAAAGACGATTCTGCCGCTCACAGTGCTCTGCGGTGTGCGCCTTCTGCCGAAAGAGGCCCGGGAGCGGTGCTTAGCTCTGCAGAGCACCGTACCTTCGTCTTTAGCCTCTCTTCTCGTCTACATCTTAGCAAAAAGCTTTTGCACTCTGTCTGGCAAGGAGAAACTGTGCCAGCACAGAAAACATCTCCCATCGTGTTCTAGAGGCTGCACGGAGGTCTGCCGAGTGTTTTGCAAGAAGAGAAAGAAAGTTGTCCAAAACAGCTTGCAATCGAATATTCATGTGAATAGAAAAGGCAGGAGAGTGGTCAGGTACTGTTTTCTCTCACTTGGCAAGCTGCGCACACAATCGCAGTGTTGTACAGCTTGTTTCATCACCTTTGCGAAGTTGCCGCTCTCTCCGGCTCCCGGAGACGAAGAAGCTGCTTCTTCGCGCAAAGACGATTCTGCCGCTCACAGTGCTCTGCGGTGTGCGCCTTCTGCCGAAAGACGCCCGGGAGCGGTGCTTAGCTCTGCAGAGCACCGTACCTTCGTCTTTAGCCTCTCTTCTCGTCTACATCTTAGCAAAAAGCTTTTCCACTCTTTCTGGCAGGGACAAACTGTGCCAGCACAGAAAACATCTCCCATCGTGTTCTAGAGGCTGCACGGAGGTCTGCCAAGTGTTTTGCAAGAAGAGAAAGGAAGTTGTCCAAAACAGCTTGCAATCGAATGTTCATGTAAATACAAAGGGCAGGAGAGTGGTCAGGTACTGTTTTCTCTCACTTGGCAAGCTGCGCACACAATCGCAGTGTTGTACAGCTTGTTTCATCACCTTTGCCAAGTTGCCGCTCTCTCCGGCTCCCGGAGACGAAGAAGCTGCTTCTTCGCGCAAAGACGATTCTGCCGCTCACAGTGCTCTGCGGTGTGCGCCTTCTGCCGAAAGAGCCCCGGGTGCGGTGCTTAGCTCGGCAGAGCACCGTACCTTCGTCTTTAGCCTCTCTTCTCGTCTACATCTTAGCAAAAAGCTTTTCCACTCTGTCTGGCAAGGAGAAACTGTGCCAGCACAAAAAACATCTCCCATCGTGTTCTAGAGGCTGCACGGAGGTCTGCCGAGTGTTTTGCAAGAAGAGAAAGAAAGTTGTCCAAAACAGCTTCCAATCGAATGTTCATGTGAATAGAAAAGGCAGGAGAGTGGTCAGGTACTGTTTTCTCTCAGTTGGCACGCTGCGCACACAATCGCAGTGTTGTACAGCTTGTTTCATCACCTTTGCGAAATTGCCGCTCTCTCCGGCTCCCGGAGACGAAGAAGCTGCTTCTTCGCGCAAAGACGATTCTGCCGCTCACAGTGCTCTGCGGTGTGCGCCTTCTGCCGAAAGACGCCCGGGAGCGGTGCTTAGCTCTGCAGAGCACCGTACCTTCGTCTTTAGCCTCTCTTCTCGTCTACATCTTCGCAAAAAGCTTTTCCACTCTGTCTGGCAAGGAGAAACTGTGCCAGCACAGAAAACATCTCCCATCGTGTTCTAGAGTCTGCACGGAGGTCTGCCGAGTGTTTTGCAAGAAGAGAGAGAAAGTTGTCCAAAACAGCTTCCAATCGAATGTTCATGCGAATAGAAAAGGCAGGAGAGTGGTCAGGTACTGTTTTCTCTCAGTTGGCAAGCTGCGCACACAATCGCAGTGTTGTACAGCTTGTTTCATCACCTTTGCGAAGTTGCCGCTCTCTCCGGCTCCCGGAGACGAAGAAGCTGCTTCTTCGCGCAAAGACGATTCTGCCGCTCACAGTGCTCTGCGGTGTGCGCCTTCTGCCGAAAGACGCCCGGGAGCGGTGCTTAGCTCTGCAGAGCACCGTACCTTCGTCTTTAGCCTCTCTTCTCGTCTACATCTTAGCAAAAAGCTTTTCCACTCTTTCTGGCAGGGACAAACTGTGCCAGCACAAAAAACATCTCCCATCGTGTTCTAGAGGCTGCACGGAGGTCTGCCAAGTGTTTTGCAAGAAGAGAAAGGAAGTTGTCCAAAACAGCTTGCAATCGAATGTTCATGTGAATACAAAAGGCAGGAGAGTGGTCAGGTACTGTTTTCTCTCAGTTGGCAAGCTGCGCACACAATCGCAGTGTTGTACAGCTTGTTTCATCACCTTTGCGAAGTTGCCGCTCTCTCCGGCTCCCGGAGACGAAGAAGCTGCTTCTTCGCGCAAAGACGATTCTGCCGCTCACAGTGCTCTGCGGTGTGCGCCTTCTGCCGAAAGAGGTCCGGGAGCGGTGCTTAGCTCGGCAGAGCACCGTACCTTCGTCTTTAGCCTCTCTTCTCGTCTACATCTTAGCAAAAAGCTTTTCCACTCTGTCTGGCAAGGAGAAACTGTGCCAGCACAAAAAACATCTCCCATCGTGTTCTAGAGGCTGCACGGAGGTCTGCCGAGTGTTTTGCAAGAAGAGAGAGAAAGTTGTCCAAAACAGCTTGCAATCGAATGTTCATGTGAATAGAAAAGGCAGGAGAGTGGTCAGGTACTGTTTTCTCTCACTTGGCAAGCTGCGCACACAATCGCAGTGTTGTACAGCTTGTTTCATCACCTTTGCGAAGCTGCCGCTCTCTCCGGCTCCTGGAGACGAAGAAGCTGCTTCTTCGCGCAAAGACGATTCTGCCGCTCACAGTGCTCTGCGGTGTGCGCCTTCTGCCGAAAGAGGCCCGGGAGCGGTGCTTAGCTCTGCAGAGCACCGTACCTTCGTCTTTAGCCTCTCTTCTCGTCTACATCTTAGCAAAAAGCTTTTCCACTCTGTCTGGCAAGGAGAAACTGTGCCAGCACAGAAAACATCTCCCATCGTGTTCTAGAGGCTGCACGGAGGTCTGCCGAGTATTTTGCAAGAAGAGAAAGAAAGTTGTCCAAAACAGCTTGCAATCGAATGTTCATGTGAATAGAAAAGGCCGGAGAGAGGTCAGGTAATGTTTTCTCTCAGTTGGCAAAATGCGCACACAGTTGTAGTGTTGTACAGCTTGTTTCATCACCTTTGCGAAGTTGCCGCTCTCTCCGGCTCCCGGAGACGAAGAAGCTGCTTCTTCGCGCAAAGACGATTCTGCCGCTCACAGTACTCTGCGGTGTGCGCCTTCTGCCGAAAGAGGCCCGGGAGCGGTGCTTAGCTCTGCAGAGCACCATACCTGCTTCTTTAGCCTCTCTTCTCGTCTACATCTTAGCAAAAAGCTTTTCCACTCTGTCTGGCAAGGAGAAACTGTGCCAGCACAGAAAATATCTCCCATCGTGTTCTAGAGGCTGCACGCAGGTCTGCCGAGTGTTTTGCAAGAAGAGAAAGAAAGTTGTCCAAAACAGCTTCCAATCGAAAGTTCATGTGAATAGAAAAGGCAGGAGAGTGGTCAGGTACTGTTTTCTCTCAGTTGGCAAGCTGCGCACACAATCGCAGTGTTGTACAGCTTGTTTCATCACCTTTGCCAAGTTGTCGCTCTCTCTGGCTCCCGGAGACGAAGAAGCTGCTTCTTCGCGCAAAGACGATTCTGCCGCTCACAGTGCTCTGCGGTGTGCGCCTTCTGCCGAAAGACGCCCGGGAGCGGTGCTTAGCTCTGCAGAGCACCGTACCTTCGTCTTTAGCCTCTCTTCTCGTCTACATCTTAGCAAAAAGCTTTTCCACTCTTTCTGGCAGGGACAAACTGTGCCAGCACAGAAAACATCTCCCATCGTGTTCTAGAGGCTGCACGGAGGTCTGCCAAGTGTTTTGCAAGAAGAGAAAGGAAGTTGTCCAAAACAGCTTGCAATCGAATGTTCATGTAAATACAAAGGGCAGGAGAGTGGTCAGGTACTGTTTTCTCTCACTTGGCAAGCTGCGCACACAATCGCAGTGTTGTACAGCTTGTTTCATCACCTTTGCGAAGTTGCCGCTCTCTCCGGCTCCCGGAGACGAAGAAGCTGCTTCTTCGCGCAAAGACGATTCTGCCGCTCACAGTGCTCTGCGGTGTGCGCCTTCTGCCGAAAGAGCCCCGGGTGCGGTGCTTAGCTCTGCAGAGCACCGTACCTTCGTCTTTAGCCTCTCTTCTCGTCTACATCTTAGCAAAAAGCTTTTCCACTCTGTCTGGCAAGGAGAAACTGTGCCAGCACAGAAAACATCTCCCATCGTGTTCTAGAGGCTGCACGGAGGTCTGCCGAGTGTTTTGCAAGAAGAGAAAGAAAGTTGTCCAAAACAGCTTCCAATCGAATGTTCATGTGAATAGAAAAGGCAGGAGAGTGGTCAGGTACTGTTTTCTCTCAGTTGGCACGCTGCGCACACAATCGCAGTGTTGTACAGCTTGTTTCATCACCTTTGCGAAATTGCCGCTCTCTCCGGCTCCCGGAGACGAAGAAGCTGCTTCTTCGCGCAAAGACGATTCTGCCGCTCACAGTGCTCTGCGGTGTGCGCCTTCTGCCGAAAGACGCCCGGGAGCGGTGCTTAGCTCTGCAGAGCACCGTACCTTCGTCTTTAGCCTCTCTTCTCGTCTACATCTTCGCAAAAAGCTTTTCCACTCTGTCTGGCAAGGAGAAACTGTGCCAGCACAGAAAACATCTCCCATCGTGTTCTAGAGTCTGCACGGAGGTCTGCCGAGTGTTTTGCAAGAAGAGAGAGAAAGTTGTCCAAAACAGCTTCCAATCGAATGTTCATGCGAATAGAAAAGGCAGGAGAGTGGTCAGGTACTGTTTTCTCTCACTTGGCAAGCTGCGCACACAATCGCAGTGTTGTACAGCTTGTTTCATCACCTTTGCGAAGTTGCCGCTCTCTCCGGCTCCCGGAGGCGAAGAAGCTGCTTCTTCGCGCAAAGACGATTCTGCCGCTCACAGTGCTCTGCGGTGTGCGCCTTCTGCCGAAAGACGCCCGGGAGCGGTGCTTAGCTCTGCAGAGCACCGTACCTTCGTCTTTAGCCTCTCTTCTCGTCTACATCTTAGCAAAAAGCTTTTCAACTCTGTCTGGCAAGGAGAAACTGTGCCAGCACAGAAAACATCTCCCATCGTCTTCTAGAGGCTGCACGCAGGTCTGCCGAGTGTTTTGCAAGAAGAGAAAGAAAGTTGTCCAAAACAGCTTGCAATCGAATGTTCATGTGAATAGAAAAGGCAGGAGAGTGGTCAGGTACTGTTTTCTCTCAGTTGGCAAACTGCGCACACAATCGCAGTGTTGTACAGCTTGTTTCATCACCTTTGCGAAGTTGCCGCTCTCTCCGGCTCCCGGAGACGAAGAAGCTGCTTCTTCGCGCAAAGACGATTCTGCCGCTCACAGTGCTCTGCAGTGTGTGTCTTCTGCCGAAAGAGGCCCGGGAGCGGTGCTTAGCTCTGCAGAGCACCGTACCTTCGTCTTTAGCCTCTCTTCTCGTCTACATCTTAGCAAAAAGCTTTTGCACTCTGTCTGGCAAGGAGAAACTGTGCCAGCACAGAAAACATCTCCCATCGTGTTCTAGAGGCTGCACGGAGGTCTGCCGAGTGTTTTGCAAGAAGAGAAAGAAATTTGTCCAAAACAGCTTGCAATCGAATGTTCATGTGAATAGAAAAGGCAGGAGAATGGTCAGGTACTGTTTTCTCTCACTTGGCCAGCTGCGCACACAATCGCAGTGTTGTACAGCTTGTTTCATCACCTTTGCGAAGTTGCCGCTCTCTCCGGCTCCCGGAGACGAAGAAGCTGCTTCTTCGCGCAAAGACGATTCTGACGCTCACAGTGCTCTGCGGTGTGCGCCTTCTGCCGAAAGACGCCCGGGAGCGGTGCTTAGCTCTGCAGAGCACCGTACCTTCGTCTTTAGCCTCTCTTCTCGTCTACATCTTAGCAAAAAGCTTTTCCACTCTTTCTGGCAGGGACAAACTGTGCCAGCACAGAAAACATCTCCCATCGTGTTCTAGAGGCTGCACGGAGGTCTGCCAAGTGTTTTGCAAGAAGAGAAAGGAAGTTGTCCAAAACAGCTTGCAATCGAATGTTCATGTAAATACAAAGGGCAGGAGAGTGGTCAGGTACTGTTTTCTCTCACTTGGCAAGCTGCGCACACAATCGCAGTGTTGTACAGCTTGTTTCATCACCTTTGCGAAGTTGCCGCTCTCTCCGGCTCCCGGAGACGAAGAAGCTGCTTCTTCGCGCAAAGACGATTCTGCCGCTCACAGTGCTCTGCGGTGTGCGCCTTCTGCCGAAAGAGGTCCGGGTGCGGTGCTTAGCTCGGCAGAGCACCGTACCTTCGTCTTTAGCCTCTCTTCTCGTCTACATCTTAGCAAAAAGCTTTTCCACTCTGTCTGGCAAGGAGAAACTGTGCCAGCACAAAAAACATCTCCCATCGTGTTCTAGAGGCTGCACGGAGGTCTGCCGAGTGTTTTGCAAGAAGAGAAAGAAAGTTGTCCAAAACAGCTTCCAATCGAATGTTCATGTGAATAGAAAAGGCAGGAGAGTGGTCAGGTACTGTTTTCTCTCAGTTGGCACGCTGCGCACACAATCGCAGTGTTGTACAGCTTGTTTCATCACCTTTGCGAAATTGCCGCTCTCTCCGGCTCCCGGAGACGAAGAAGCTGCTTCTTCGCGCAAAGACGATTCTGCCGCTCACAGTGCTCTGCGGTGTGCGCCTTCTGCCAAAAGACGCCCGGGAGCGGTGCTTAGCTCTGCAGAGCACCGTACCTTCGTCTTTAGCCTCTCTTCTCGTCTACATCTTCGCAAAAAGCTTTTCCACTCTGTCTGGCAAGGAGAAACTGTGCCAGCACAGAAAACATCTCCCATCGCGTTCTAGAGGCTGCACGCAGGTCTGCCGAGTGTTTTGCAAGAAGAGAAAGAAAGTTGTCCAAAACAGCTTGCAATCGAATGTTCAAGTGAATAGAAAAGGCAGGAGAGTGGTCAGGTACTGTTTTCTCTCACTTGGCAAGCTGCGCACACAATCGCAGTGTTGTACAGCTTGTTTCATCACCTTTGCGAAGTTGCCGCTCTCTCCGGCTCCCGGAGGCGAAGAAGCTGCTTCTTCGCGCAAAGACGATTCTGCCGCTCACAGTGCTCTGCGGTGTGCGCCTTCTGTCGAAAGACGCCCGGGAGCGGTGCTTAGCTCTGCAGAGCACCGTACCTTCGTCTTTAGCCTCTCTTCTCGTCTACATCTTAGCAAAAAGCTTTTCCACTCTTTCTGGCAGGGAGAAACTGTGCCAGCACAGAAAACATCTCCCATCGTCTTCTAGAGGCTGCACGGAGGTCTGCCGAGTATTTTGCAAGAAGAGAAAGAAAGTTGTCCAAAACAGCTTGCAATCGAATGTTCATGTGAATAGAAAAGGCCGGAGAGAGGTCAGGTAATGTTTTCTCTCAGTTGGCAAAATGCGCACACAGTTGCAGTGTTGTACAGCTTGTTTCATCACCTTTGCGAAATTGCCGCTCTCTCCGGCTCCCGGAGACGAAGAAGCTGCTTCTTCGCGCAAAGACGATTCTGCCGCTCACAGTACTCTGCGGTGTGCGCCTTCTGCCGAAAGAGGCCCGGGAGCGGTGCTTAGCTCTGCAGAGCACCATACCTGCTTCTTTAGCCTCTCTTCTCGTCTACATCTTAGCAAAAAGCTTTTCCACTCTGTCTGGCAAGGAGAAACTGTGCCAGCACAGAAAATATCTCCCATCGTGTTCTAGAGGCTGCACGCAGGTCTGCCGAGTGTTTTGCAAGAAGAGAAAGAACGTTGTCCAAAACAGCTTGCAATCGAATGTTCATGTGAATAGAAAAGGCAGGAGAGTGGTCAGGTACTGTTTTCTCTCAGTTGGCAAGCTGCGCACACAATCGCAGTGTTGTACAGCTTGTTTCATCACCTTTGCCAAGTTGTCGCTCTCTCCGGCTCCCGGAGACGAAGAAGCTGCTTCTTCGCGCAAAGACGATTCTGCCGCTCACAGTGCTCTGCGGTGTGCGCCTTCTGCCGAAAGACGCCCGGGAGCGGTGCTTAGCTCTGCAGAGCACCGTACCTTCGTCTTTAGCCTCTCTTCTCGTCTACATCTTAGCAAAAAGCTTTTCCACTCTGTCTGGCAAGGAGAAACTGTGCCAGCACAAAAAACATCTCCCATCGTGTTCTAGAGGCTGCACGCAGGTCTGCCGAGTGTTTTGCAAGAAGAGAAAGAAAGTTGTCCAAAACAGCTTGCAATCGAATGTTCATGTGAATAGAAAAGGCAGGAGAGTGGTCAGGTACTGTTTTCTCTCAGTTGGCAAACTGCGCACACAATCGCAGTGTTGTACAGCTTGTTTCATCACCTTTGCGAAGTTGCCGCTCTCTCCGGCTCCCGGAGACGAAGAAGCTGCTTCTTCGCGCAAAGACGATTCTGACGCTCACAGTGCTCTGCGGGGTGCGCCTTCTGCCGAAAGAGGTCCGGGAGCGGTGCTTAGCTCTGCAGAGCACCGTACCTTCGTCTTTAGCCTCTCTTCTCGTCTACATCTTAGCAAAAAGCTTTTCCACTCTGTCTGGCAAGGAGAAACTGTGCCAGCACAGAAAACATCTCCCATCGTGTTCTAGAGGCTGCACGGAGGTCTGTCGAGTGTTTTGCAAGAAGAGAAAGAAAGTTGTCCAAAACAGCTTGCAATCGAATGTTCATGTGAATAGAAAAGGCAGGAGAGTGGTCAGGTACTGTTTTCTCTCACTTGGCAAGCTGCGCACACAATCGCAGTGTTGTACAGCTTGTTTCATCACCTTTGCGAAGTTGCCGCTCACTCCGGCTCCCGGAGACGAAGAAGCTGCTTCTTCGCGCAAAGACGATTCTGCCGCTCACAGTGCTCTGCGGTGAGCGCCTTCTGCCGAAAGACGCCCGGGAGCGGTGCTTAGCTCTGCAGAGCACCGTACCTTCGTCTTTAGCCTCTCTTCTCGTCTACATCTTAGCAAAAAGCTTTTCCACTCTGTCTGGCAAGGAGAAACTGTGCCAGCACAGAAAACATCTCCCATCGTGTTCTAGAGGCTGCACGGAGGTCTGCCGAGTGTTTTGCAAGAAGAGAAAGAAAGTTGTCCAAAACAGCTTGCAATCGAATGTTCATGTGAATAGAAAAGGCAGGAGAGTGGTCACGTACTGTTTTCTCTCAGTTGGCAAACTGCGCACACAATCGCAGTGTTGTACAGCTTGTTTCATCACCTTTGCGAAGTTGCCGCTCTCTCCGGCTCCCGGAGACGAAGAAGCTGCTTCTTCGCGCAAAGACGATTCTGCCGCTCACAGTGCTCTGCAGTGTGTGTCTTCTGCCGAAAGAGGCCCGTGAGCTGTGCTTAGCTCTGCAGAGCACCATACCTGCTTCTTTAGCCTCTCTTCTCGTCTACATCTTAGCAAAAAGCTTTTCCACTCTGTCTGGCAAGGAGAAACTGTGCCAGCACAGAAAACATCTCCCATCGCGTTCTAGAGGCTGCACGCAGGTCTGCCGAGTGTTTTGCAAGAAGAGAAAGAAAGTTGTCCAAAACAGCTTGCAATCGAATGTTCATTTGATTACAAAAGGCAGGAGAGTGGTCAGGTACTGTTTTCTCTCAGTTGGCAAGCTGCGCACACAATCGCAGTGTTGTACAGCTTGTTTCATCACCTTTGCCAAGTTGTCGCTCTCTCCGGCTCCCGGAGACGAAGAAGCTGCTTCTTCGCGCAAAGACGATTCTGCCGCTCACAGTGCTCTGCGGTGTGCGCCTTCTGCCGAAAGAGGCCCGGGAGCGGTGCTTAGCTCTGCAGAGCACCGTACCTTCGTCTTTAGCCTCTCTTCTCGTCTACATCTTAGCAAAAAGCTTTTCCACTCTGTCTGGCAAGGAGAAACTGTGCCAGCACAGAAAACATCTCCCATCGTGTTCTAGAGGCTGCACGGAGGTCTGCCAAGTGTTTTGCAAGAAGAGAAAGAAAGTTGTCCAAAACAGCTTGCAATCGAATGTTCATGTGAATAGAAAAGCCAGGAGAGTGGTCAGGTACTGTTTTCTCTCAGTTGGCAAGCTGCGCACACAATCGCAGTGTTGTACAGCTTGTTTCATCACCTTTGCGAAGTTGCCGCTCTCTCCGGCTCCCGGAGACGAAGAAGCTGCTTCTTCGCGCAAAGACGATTCTGCCGCTCACAGTGCTCTGCGGTGTGCGCCTTCTGCCGAAAGACGCCCGGGAGCGGTGCTTAGCTCTGCAGAGCACCGTACCTTCGTCTTTAGCCTCTCTTCACGTCTACATCTTAGCAAAAAGCTTTTCCACTCTTTCTGGCAGGGACAAACTGTGCCAGCACAGAAAACATCTCCCATCGTGTTCTAGAGGCTGCACAGAGGTCTGCCAAGTGTTTTGCAAGAAGAGAAAGGAAGTTGTCCAAAACAGCTTGCAATCGAATGTTCATGTAAATACAAAGGGCAGGAGAGTGGTCAGGTACTGTTTTCTCTCACTTGGCAAGCTGCGCACACAATCGCAGTGTTGTACAGCTTGTTTCATCACCTTTGCCAAGTTGCCGCTCTCTCCGGCTCCCGGAGACGAAGAAGCTGCTTCTTCGCGCAAAGACGATTCTGCCGCTCACAGTGCTCTGCGGTGTGCGCCTTCTGCCGAAAGAGCCCCGGGTGCGGTGCTTAGCTCGGCAGAGCACCGTACCTTCGTCTTTAGCCTCTCTTCTCGTCTACATCTTAGCAAAAAGCTTTTCCACTCTGTGTGGCAAGGAGAAACTGTGCCAGCACAAAAAACATCTCCCATCGTGTTCTAGAGGCTGCACGGAGGTCTGCCGAGTGTTTTGCAAGAAGAGAAAGAAAGTTGTCCAAAACAGCTTCCAATCGAATGTTCATGTGAATAGAAAAGGCAGGAGAGTGGTCAGGTACTGTTTTCTCTCAGTTGGCACGCTGCGCACACAATCGCAGTGTTGTACAGCTTGTTTCATCACCTTTGCGAAATTGCCGCTCTCTCCGGCTCCCGGAGACGAAGAAGCTGCTTCTTCGCGCAAAGACGATTCTGCCGCTCACAGTGCTCTGCGGTGTGCGCCTTCTGCCGAAAGACGCCCGGGAGCGGTGCTTAGCTCTGCAGAGCACCGTACCTTCGTCTTTAGCCTCTCTTCTCGTCTACATCTTAGCAAAAAGCTTTTCCACTCTTTCTGGCAGGGACAAACTGTGCCAGCACAGAAAACATCTCCCATCGTGTTCTAGAGGCTGCACGGAGGTCTGCCAAGTGTTTTGCAAGAAGAGAAAGGAAGTTGTCCAAAACAGCTTGCAATCGAATGTTCATGTGAATAGAAAAGGCAGGAGAGTGGTCAGGTACTGTTTTCTCTCAGTTGGCAAGCTGCGCACACAATCGCAGTGTTGTACAGCTTGTTTCATCACCTTTGCGAAGTTGCCGCTCTCTCCGGCTCCCGGAGACGAAGAAGCTGCTTCTTCGCGCAAAGACGATTCTGCCGCTCACAGTGCTCTGCGGTGTGCGCCTTCTGCCGAAAGAGGTCCGGGTGAGGTGCTTAGCTCGGCAGAGCACCGTACCTTCGTCTTTAGCCTCTCTTCTCGTCTACATCTTAGCAAAAAGCTTTTCCACTCTTTCTGGCAGGGAGAAACTGTGCCAGCACAGAAAACATCTCCCATCGTGTTCTAGAGGCTGCACGGAGGTCTGCAGAGTGTTTTGCACGAAGAGAAAGAACGTTGTCCAAAACAGCTTGCAATCGAATGTTCATGTGAATAGAAAAGGCAGGAGAGTGGTCAGGTACTGTTTGCTCTCAGTTGGCAAGCTGCGCACACAATCGCAGTGTTGTACAGCTTGTTTCATCACCTTTGCGAAGTTGCCGCTCTCTCCGGCTCCCGGAGACGAAGAAGCTGCTTCTTCGCGCAAAGACGATTCTGCCGCTCACAGTGCTCTGCTGTGTGCGCCTTCTGCCGAAAGAAGCCCGGGAGCTGTGCTTAGCTCTGCAGAGCACCGTACCTTCGTCTTTAGCCTCTCTTCTCGTCTACATCTTAGCAAAAAGCTTTTCCACTCTGTCTGGCAAGGAGAAACTGTGCCAGCACAGAAAACATCTCCCATCGTGTTCTAGAGGCTGCACGGAGGTCTGCCGAGTGTTTTGCAAGAAGAGAAAGAAAGTTGTCCAAAACAGCTTGCAATCGAATGTTCATGTGAATAGAAAAGGCAGGAGAGTGGTCAGGTACTGTTTTCTCTCACTTGGCAAGCTGCGCACACAATCGCAGTGTTGTACAGCTTGTTTCATCACCTTTGCGAAGTTGCCGCTCTCTCCGGCTCCCGGAGACGAAGAAGCTGCTTCTTCGCGCAAAGACGATTCTGCCGCTCACAGTGCTCTGCGGTGTGCGCCTTCTGCCGAAAGAGGTCCGGGAGCGGTGCTTAGCTCTGCAGAGCACCGTACCTTCGTCTTTAGCCTCTCTTCTCGTCTACATCGTAGCAAAAAGCTTTTCAACTCTGTATGGCAAGGAGAAACTGTGCCAGCACAAAAAACATCTCCCATCGTGTTCTAGAGGCTGCACGGAGGTCTGCCGAGTGTTTTGCAAGAAGAGAAAGAAAGTTGTCCAAAACAGCTTCCAATCGAATGTTCATGTGAATAGAAAAGGCAGGAGAGTGGTCAGGTACTCTTTTCTCTCAGTTGGCAAGCGGCGCACACAATCGCAGTGTTGTACAGCTTGTTTCATCACCTTTGCGAAGTTGCCGCTCTCTCCGGCTCCCGGAGACGAAGAAGCTGCTTCTTCGCGCAAAGACGATTCTGCCGCTCACTGTGTTCTGCAGTGTGTGTCTTCTGCCGAAAGAGAACCGGGAGCTGTGCTTAGCTCTGCAGAGCACCGTACCTTCGTCTTTAGCCTCTCTTCTCGTCTACATCTTAGCAAAAAGCTTTTCCACTCTGTCTGGCAAGGAGAAACTGTGCCAGCACAGAAAACATCTCCCATCGTGTTCTAGAGGCTCCACGGAGGTCTGCCGAGTATTTTGCAAGAAGAGAAAGAACGTTGTCCAAAACAGCTTCCAATCGAATGTTCATGTGAATAGAAAAGGCAGGAGAGTGGTCAGGTACTGTTTTCTCTCACTTGGCAAGCTGCGCACACAATCGCAGTGTTGTACAGCTTGTTTCATCACCTTTGCGAAGTTGCCGCTCTCTCCGGCTCCCGGAGGCGAAGAAGCTGCTTCTTCGCGCAAAGACGATTCTGCCGCTCACAGTGCTCTGCGGTGTGCGCCTTCTGCCGAAAGAGGACCGGGAGCGGTGCTTAGCTCTGCAGAGAACCGTACCTTCGTCTTTAGCCTTTCTTCTCGTCTACAGCTTAGCAAAAAGCTTTTCCACTCTTTCTGGCAGGGAGAAACTGTGCCAGCACAGAAAACATCTCCCATCGTGTTCTAGAGGCTGCACGGAGGTCTGCCGAGTGTTTTGCAAGAAGAGAAAGAAAGTTGTCCAAAACAGCTTGCAATCGAATGTTCATTTGATTACAAAAGGCAGGAGAGTGGTCAGGTACTGTTTTCTCTCAGTTGGCAAGCGGCGCACACAATCGCAGTGTTGTACAGCTTGTTTCATCACCTTTGCGAAGTTGCCGCTCTCTCCGGCTCCCGGAGACGAAGAAGCTGCTTTTTCGCCCAAAGACGATTCTGCCGCTCACAGTGCTCTGCGGTGTGCGCCTTCTGCCGAAAGAGGTCCGGGTGCGGTGCTTAGCTCTGCAGAGCACCGTACCTTCGTCTTTAGCCTCTCTTCTCGTCTACATCTTAGCAAAAAGCTTTTCCACTCTGTCTGGCAAGGAGAAACTGTGCCAGCACAGAAAACATCTCCCATCGTGTTCTAGAGGCTGCACAGAGGTCTGCCGAGTATTTTGCAAGAAGAGAAAGAAAGTTGTCCAAAACAGCTTGCAATCGTATGATCATGTGAATAGAAAAGGCAGGAGAGTGGTCAGGTACTGTTTTCTCTCAGTTGGCAAGCTGCGCACACAATCGCAGTGTTGTACAGCTTGTTTCATCACCTTTGCGAAGTTGCCGCTCTCTCCGGCTCCCGGAGACGAAGAAGCTGCTTCTTCGCGCAAAGACGATTCTGCCGCTCACAGTGCTCTGCGGTGTGCGCCTTCTGCCGAAAGAGGCCCGGGAGCGGTGCTTAGCTCTGCAGAGCACCGTACCTTCGTCTTTAGCCTCTCTTCTCGTCTACATCTTAGCAAAAAGCTTTTCCACTCTTTCTGGCAGGGACAAACTGTGCCAGCACAGAAAACATCTCCCATCGTGTTCTAGAGGCTGCACGGAGGTCTGCCAAGTGTTTTGCAAGAAGAGAAAGGAAGTTGTCCAAAACAGCTTGCAATCGAATGTTCATGTAAATACAAAGGGCAGGAGAGTGGTCAGGTACTGTTTTCTCTCACTTGGCAAGCTGCGCACACAATCGCAGTGTTGTACAGCTTGTTTCATCACCTTTGCCAAGTTGCCGCTCTCTCCGGCTCCCGGAGACGAAGAAGCTGCTTCTTCGCGCAAAGACGATTCTGCCGCTCACAGTGCTCTGCGGTGTGCGCCTTCTGCCGAAAGAGCCCCGGGTGCGGTGCTTAGCTCGGCAGAGCACCGTACCTTCGTCTTTAGCCTCTCTTCTCGTCTACATCTTAGCAAAAAGCTTTTCCACTCTGTCTGGCAAGGAGAAACTATGCCAGCACAAAAAACATCTCCCATCGTGTTCTAGAGGCTGCACGGAGGTCTGCCGAGTGTTTTGCAAGAAGAGAAAGAAAGTTGTCCAAAACAGCTTGCAATCGAATGTTCATGTGAATAGAAAAGGCAGGAGAGTGGTCAGGTACTGTTTTCTCTCAGTTGGCACGCTGCGCACACAATCGCAGTGTTGTACAGCTTGTTTCATCACCTTTGCGAAGTTGCCGCTCTCTCCGGCTCCCGGAGACGAAGAAGCTGCTTCTTCGCGCAAAGACGATTCTGCCGCTCACAGTGCTCTGCGGTGTGCGCCTTCTGCCAAAAGAGGTCCGGGAGCGGTGCTTAGCTCTGCAGAGCACCGTACCTTCGTCTTTAGCCTCTCTTCTCGTCTACATCTTCGCAAAAAGCTTTTCCACTCTGTCTGGCAAGGAGAAACTGTGCCAGCACCGAAAACATCTCCCATCGTGTTCTAGAGGCTGCACGCAGGTCTGCCGAGTGTTTTGCAAGAAGAGAGAGAAAGTTGTCCAAAACAGCTTCCAATCGAATGTTCATGCGAATAGAAAAGGCAGGAGAGTGGTCAGGTACTGTTTTCTCTCACTTGGCAAGCTGCGCACACAATCGCAGTGTTGTACAGCTTGTTTCATCACCTTTGCGAAGTTGCCGCTCTCTCCGGCTCCCGGAGACGAAGAAGCTGCTTCTTCGAGCAAAGACGATTCTGCCGCTCACAGTGCTCTGCGGTGTGCGCCTTCTGTCGAAAGACGCCCGGGAGCGGTGCTTAGCTCTGCAGAGCACCGTACCTTCGTCTTTAGCCTCTCTTCTCGTCTACATCTTAGCAAAAAGCTTTTCCACTCTTTCTGGCAGGGACAAACTGTGCCAGCACAGAAAACATCTCCCATCGTGTTCTAGTGGCTGCACGGAGGTCTGCCAAGTGTTTTGCAAGAAGAGAAAGGAAGTTGTCCAAAACAGCTTGCAATCGAATGTTCATGTGAATACAAAAGGCAGGAGAGTGGTCAGGTACTGTTTTCTCTCAGTTGGCAAGCTGCGCACACAATCGCAGTGTTGTACAGCTTGTTTCATCACCTTTGCGAAGTTGCCGCTCTCTCCGGCTCCCGGAGACGAAGAAGCTGCTTCTTCGCGCAAAGACGATTCTGCCGCTCACAGTGCTCTGCGGTGTGCGCCTTCTGCCGAAAGAGGTCCGGGTGCGGTGCTTAGCTCGGCAGAGCACCGTACCTTCGTCTTTAGCCTCTCTTCTCGTCTACATCTTAGCAAAAAGCTTTTCCACTCTGTCTGGCAAGGAGAAACTGTGCCAGCACAAAAAACATCTCCCATCGTGTTCTAGAGTCTGCACGGAGGTCTGCCGAGTGTTTTGCAAGAAGAGAGAGAAAGTTGTCCAAAACAGCTTGCAATCGAATGTTCAAGTGAATAGAAAAGGCAGGAGAGTGGTCAGGCACTGTTTTCTCTCACTTGGCAAGCTGCGCACACAATCGCAGTGTTGTACAGCTTGTTTCATCACCTTTGCGAAGCTGCCGCTCTCTCCGGCTCCCGGAGACGAAGAAGCTGCTTCTTCGCGCAAAGACGATTCTGACGCTCACAGTGCTCTGCGGTGTGCGCCTTCTGCCGAAAGACGCCCGGGAGCGGTGCTTAGCTCTGCAGAGCACCGTACCTTCGTCTTTAGCCTCTCTTCTCGTCTACATCTTCGCAAAAAGCTTTTCCACTCTGTCTGGCAAGGAGAAACTGTGCCAGCACAGAAAATATCTCCCATCGTGTTCTAGAGGCTGCACGCAGGTCTGCCGAGTGTTTTGCAAGAAGAGAAAGAAAGTTGTCCAAAACAGCTTCCAATCGAATGTTCATGTGAATAGAAAAGGCAGGAGAGTGGTCAGGTACTGTTTTCTCTCACTTGGCAAGCTGCGCACACAATCGCAGTGTTGTAACCGCTTGTTTCATCACCTTTGCGAAGTTGCCGCTCTCTCCGGCTCCCGGAGACGAAGAAGCTGCTTCTTCGCGCAAAGACGATTCTGCCGCTCACAGTGCTCTGCGGTGTGCGCCTTCTGCCGAAAGAGGTCCGGGTGCGGTGCTTAGCTCGGCAGAGCACCGTACCTTCGTCTTTAGCCTCTCTTCTCGTCTACATCTTAGCAAAAAGCTTTTCCACTCTGTCTGGCAAGGAGAAACTGTGCCAGCACAAAAAACATCTCCCATCGTGTTCTAGAGGCTGCACGGAGGTCTGCCGAGTGTTTTGCAAGAAGAGAGAGAAAGTTGTCCAAAACAGCTTGCAATCGAATGTTCATGTGAATAGAAAAGGCAGGAGAGTGGTCAGGTACTGTTTTCTCTCACTTGGCAAGCTGCGCACACAATCGCAGTGTTGTACCGCTTGTTTCATCACCTTTGCGAAGCTGCCGCTCTCTCCGGCTCCCGGAGACGAAGAAGCTGCTTCTTCGCGCAAAGACTATTCTGACGCTCACAGTGCTCTGCGGTGTGCGCCTTCTGCCGAAAGACGCCCGGGAGCGGTGCTTAGCTCTGCCGAGCACCGTACCTTCGTCTTTAGCCTCTCTTCTCGTCTACATCTTAGCAAAAAGCTTTTCCACTCTGTCTGGCAAGGAGAAACTGTGCCAGCACAGAAAACATCTCCCATCGTGTTCTAGAGGCTGCACGGAGGTCTGCCGAGTGTTTTGCAAGAAGAGAGAGAAAGTTGTCCAAAACAGCCGGCAATCGAATGTTCATGTGAATAGAAAAGGCAGGAGAGTGGTCAGGTACTGTTTTCTCTCACTTGGCAAGCGGCGCACACAATCGCAGTGTTGTACAGCTTGTTTCATCACCTTTGCGAAGTTGCCGCTCTCTCCGGCTCCCGGAGACGAAGAAGCTGCTTCTTCGCGCAAAGACGATTCTGCCGCTCACAGTGCTCTGCGGTGTGCGCCTTCTGCCGAAAGACGACCGGGAGCGGTGCTTAGCTCTGCAGAGAACCGTACCTTCGTCTTTAGCCTTTCTTCTCGTCTACAGCTTAGCAAAAAGCTTTTCCACTCTTTCTGGCAGGGAGAAACTGTGCCAGCACAGAAAACATCTCCCATCGTGTTCTAGAGGCTGCACGGAGGTCTGCAGAATGTTTTGCACGAAGAGAAAGAACGTTGTCCAAAACAGCTTGCAATCGAATGTTCATGTGAATAGAAAAGGCAGGAGAGTGGTCAGGTACTGTTTGCTCTCAGTTGGCAAGCTGCGCACACAATCGCAGTGTTGTACAGCTTGTTTCATCACCTTTGCGAAGTTGCCGCTCTCTCCGGCTCCCGGAGACGAAGAAGCTGCTTCTTCGCGCAAAGACGATTCTGCCGCTCACAGTGCTCTGCTGTGTGCGCCTTCTGCCGAAAGAAGCCCGGGAGCGGTGCTTAGCTCTGCAGAGCACCGTACCTTCGTCTTTAGCCTCTCTTCTCGTCTACATCTTAGCAAAAAGCTTTTCCACTCTGTGTGGCAAGGAGAAACTGTGCCAGCACAGAAAACATCTCCCATCGTGTTCTAGAGGCTGCACGGAGGTCTGCCGAGTGTTTTGCAAGAAGAGAAAGAAAGTTGTCCAAAACAGCTTGCAATCGAATGTTCATGTGAATAGAAAAGGCAGGAGAGTGGTCAGGTACTGTTTTCTCTCACTTGGCAAGCTGCGCACACAATCGCAGTGTTGTACAGCTTGTTTCATCACCTTTGCCAAGTTGCCGCTCTCTCCGGCTCCCGGAGACGAAGAAGCTGCTTCTTCGCGCAAAGACGATTCTGCCGCTCACAGTGCTCTGCGGTGTGCGCCTTCTGCCGAAAGAGGTCCGGGTGCGGTGCTTAGCTCTGCAGAGCACCGTACCTTCGTCTTTAGCCTCTCTTCTCGTCTACATCGTAGCAAAAAGCTTTTCAACTCTGTATGGCAAGGAGAAACTGTGCCAGCACAAAAAACATCTCCCATCGTGTTCTAGAGGCTGCACGGAGGTCTGCCGAGTGTTTTGCAAGAAGAGAAAGAAAGTTGTCCAAAACAGCTTCCAATCGAATGTTCATGTGAATAGAAAAGGCAGGAGAGTGGTCAGGTACTGTTTTCTCTCAGTTGGCAAGCGGCGCACACAATCGCAGTGTTGTACAGCTTGTTTCATCACCTTTGCGAAGTTGCCGCTCTCTCCGGCTCCCGGAGACGAAGAAGCTGCTTCTTCGCGCAAAGACGATTCTGCCGCTCACTGTGTTCTGCAGTGTGTGTCTTCTGCCGAAAGAGGCCCGGGAGCTGTGCTTAGCTCTGCAGAGCACCGTACCTTCGTCTTTAGCCTCTCTTCTCGTCTACATCTTAGCAAAAAACTTTTCCACTCTGTCTGGCAAGGAGAAACTGTGCCAGCACAGAAAACATCTCCCATCGTGTTCTAGAGGCTCCACGGAGGTCTGCCGAGTATTTTGCAAGAAGAGAAAGAAAGTTGTCCAAAACAGCTTGCAATCGAATGTTCATGTGAATAGAAAAGGCAGGAGAGTGGTCAGGTACTGTTTTCTCTCAGTTGGCAAGCTGCGCACACAATCGCAGTGTTGTACAGCTTGTTTCATCACCTTTGCGAAGTTGCCGCTCTCTCCGGCTCCCGGAGGCGAAGAAGCTGCTTCTTCGCGCAAAGACGATTCTGCCGCTCACAGTGCTCTGCGGTGTGCGCCTTCTGCCGAAAGAGGCCCGGGAGCGGTGCTTAGCTCTGCAGAGCACCGTACCTTCGTCTTTAGCCTCTCTTCTCGTCTACATCTTAGCAAAAAGCTTTTCAACTCTGTCTGGCAAGGAGAAACTGTGCCAGCACAGAAAACATCTCCCATCGTGTTCTAGAGGCTGCACGGAGGTCTGCCGAGTGTTTTGCAAGAAGAGAAAGAAAGTTGTCCAAAACAGCTTGCAATCGAATCTTCATTTGATTACAAAAGGCAGGAGAGTGGTCAGGTACTGTTTTCTCTCAGTTGGCAAGCGGCGCACACAATCGCAGTGTTGTACAGCTTGTTTCATCACCTTTGCGAAGTTGCCGCTCTCTCCGGCTCCCGGAGACGAAGAAGCTGCTTTTTCGCCCAAAGACGATTCTGCCGCTCACAGTGCTCTGCGGTGTGCGCCTTCTGCCGAAAGAGGTCCGGGTGCGGTGCTTAGCTCTGCAGAGCACCGTACCTTCGTCTTTAGCCTCTCTTCTCGTCTACATCTTAGCAAAAAGCTTTTCCACTCTGTCTGGCAAGGAGAAACTGTGCCAGCACAGAAAACATCTCCCATCGTGTTCTAGAGGCTGCACAGAGGTCTGCCGAGTATTTTGCAAGAAGAGAAAGAAAGTTGTCCAAAACAGCTTGCAATCGAATGTTCATGTGAATAGAAAAGGCAGGAGAGTGGTCAGGTACTGTTTTCTCTCAGTTGGCAAGCGGCGCACACAATCGCAGTGTTGTACAGCTTGTTTCATCACCTTTGCGAAGTTGCCGCTCTCTCCGGCTCCCGGAGACGAAGAAGCTGCTTCTTCGCGCAAAGACGATTCTGCCGCTCACAGTGCTCTGCGGTGTGCGCCTTCTGCCGAAAGACGCCCGGGAGCGGTGCTTAGCTCTGCAGAGCACCGTACCTTCGTCTTTAGCCTCTCTTCTCGTCTACATCTTAGCAAAAAGCTTTTCCACTCTTTCTGGCAGGGACAAACTGTGCCAGCACAGAAAACATCTCCCATCGTGTTCTAGAGGCTGCACGGAGGTCTGCCAAGTGTTTTGCAAGAAGAGAAAGGAAGTTGTCCAAAACAGCTTGCAATCGAATGTTCATGTAAATACAAAAGGCAGGAGAGTGGTCAGGTACTGTTTTCTCTCAGTTGGCACGCAGCGCACACAATCGCAGTGTTGTACAGCTTGTTTCATCACCTTTGCGAAGTTGCCGCTCTCTCCGGCTCCCGGAGACGAAGAAGCTGCTTCTTCGCGCAAAGACGATTCTGCCGCTCACAGTGCTCTGCGGTGTGCGCCTTCTGCCGAAAGAGGCCCGGGAGCGGTGCTTAGCTCTGCAGAGCACCGTACCTTCGTCTTTAGCCTCTCTTCTCGTCTACATCTTAGCAAAAAGCTTTTCAACTCTGTCTGGCAAGGAGAAACTGTGCCAGCACAGAAAACATCTCCCATCGTGTTCTAGAGGCTGCACGGAGGTCTGCCGAGTGTTTTGCAAGAAGAGAAAGAAAGTTGTCCAAAACAGCTTGCAATCGAATCTTCATTTGATTACAAAAGGCAGGAGAGTGGTCAGGTACTGTTTTCTCTCAGTTGGCAAGCGGCGCACACAATCGCAGTGTTGTACAGCTTGTTTCATCACCTTTGCGAAGTTGCCGCTCTCTCCGGCTCCCGGAGACGAAGAAGCTGCTTTTTCGCCCAAAGACGATTCTGCCGCTCACAGTGCTCTGCGGTGTGCGCCTTCTGCCGAAAGAGGTCCGGGTGCGGTGCTTAGCTCTGCAGAGCACCGTACCTTCGTCTTTAGCCTCTCTTCTCGTCTACATCTTAGCAAAAAGCTTTTCCACTCTGTCTGGCAAGGAGAAACTGTGCCAGCACAGAAAACATCTCCCATCGTGTTCTAGAGGCTGCACAGAGGTCTGCCGAGTATTTTGCAAGAAGAGAAAGAAAGTTGTCCAAAACAGCTTGCAATCGAATGTTCATGTGAATAGAAAAGGCAGGAGAGTGGTCAGGTACTGTTTTCTCTCAGTTGGCAAGCTGCCCACACAATCGCAGTGTTGTACAGCTTGTTTCATCACCTTTGCGAAGTTGCCGCTCTCTCCGGCTCCCGGAGACGAAGAAGCTGCTTCTTCGCGCAAAGACGATTCTGCCGCTCACAGTGCTCTGCGGTGTGCGCCTTCTGCCGAAAGACGCCCGGGAGCGGTGCTTAGCTCTGCAGAGCACCGTACCTTCGTCTTTAGCCTCTCTTCTCGTCTACATCTTAGCAAAAAGCTTTTCCACTCTTTCTGGCAGGGACAAACTGTGCCAGCACAGAAAACATCTCCCATCGTGTTCTAGAGGCTGCACGGAGGTCTGCCAAGTGTTTTGCAAGAAGAGAAAGGAAGTTGTCCAAAACAGCTTGCAATCGAATGTTCATGTAAATACAAAGGGCAGGAGAGTGGTCAGGTACTGTTTTCTCTCACTTGGCAAGCTGCGCACACAATCGCAGTGTTGTACAGCTTGTTTCATCACCTTTGCGAAGTTGCCGCTCTCTCCGGCTCCCGGAGACGAAGAAGCTGCTTCTTCGCGCAAAGACGATTCTGCCGCTCACAGTGCTCTGCGGTGTGCGCCTTCTGCCGAAAGAGCCCCGGGTGCGGTGCTTAGCTCGGCAGAGCACCGTACCTTCGTCTTTAGCCTCTCTTCTCGTCTACATCTTAGCAAAAAGCTTTTCCACTCTGTCTGGCAAGGAGAAACTGTGCAAGCACAAAAAACATCTCCCATCGTGTTCTAGAGGCTGCACGGAGGTCTGCCGAGTGTTTTGCAAGAAGAGAAAGAAAGTTGTCCAAAACAGCTTCCAATCGAATGTTCATGTGAATAGAAAAGGCAGGAGAGTGGTCAGGTACTGTTTTCTCTCAGTTGGCACGCTGCGCACACAATCGCAGTGTTGTACAGCTTGTTTCATCACCTTTGCGAAGTTGCCGCTCTCTCCGGCTCCCGGAGACGAAGAAGCTGCTTCTTCGCGCAAAGACGATTCTGCCGCTCACAGTGCTCTGCGGTGTGCGCCTTCTGCCGAAAGAGGTCCGGGAGCGGTGCTTAGCTCTGCAGAGCACCGTACCTTCGTCTTTAGCCTCTCTTCTCGTCTACATCTTCGCAAAAAGCTTTTCCACTCTTTCTGGCAGGGACAAACTGTGCCAGCACAGAAAACATCTCCCATCGTGTTCTAGAGGCTGCACGGAGGTCTGCCAAGTGTTTTGCAAGAAGAGAAAGGAAGTTGTCCAAAACAGCTTGCAATCGAATGTTCATGTGAATACAAAAGGCAGGAGAGTGGTCAGGTACTGTTTTCTCTCAGTTGGCAAGCTGCGCACACAATCGCAGTGTTGTACAGCTTGTTTCATCACCTTTGCGAAGTTGCCGCTCTCTCCGGCTCCCGGAGACGAAGAAGCTGCTTCTTCGCGCAAAGACGATTCTGCCGCTCACAGTGCTCTGCGGTGTGCGCCTTCTGCCGAAAGAGGTCCGGGTGCGGTGCTTAGCTCGGCAGAGCACCGTACCTTCGTCTTTAGCCTCTCTTCTCGTCTACATCTTAGCAAAAAGCTTTTCCACTCTGTATGGCAAGGAGAAACTGTGCCAGCACAAAAAACATCTCCCATCGTGTTCTAGAGGCTGCACGGAGGTCTGCCGAGTGTTTTGCAAGAAGAGAAAGAAAGTTGTCCAAAACAGCTTGCAATCGAATGTTCATGTGATTACAAAAGGCAGGAGAGTGGTCAGGTACTGTTTTCTCTCAGTTGGCAAGCTGCGCACACAATCGCAGTGTTGTACAGCTTGTTTCATCACCTTTGCGAAGTTGCCGCTCTCTCCGGCTCCCGGAGACGAAGAAGCTGCTTCTTCGCGCAAAGACGATTCTGCCGCTCACAGTGCTCTGCGGTGTGCGCCTTCTGCCGAAAGACGCCCGGGAGCGGTGCTTAGCTCTGCAGAGCACCGTACCTTCGTCTTTAGCCTCTCTTCTCGTCTACATCTTAGCAAAAAGCTTTTCCACTCTGTCTGGCAAGGAGAAACTGTGCCAGCACAGAAAACATCTCCCATTGTGTTCTAGAGGCTGCACGGAGGTCTGCCGAGTGTTTTGCAAGAAGAGAGAGAAAGTTGTCCAAAACAGCCTGCAATCGAATGTTCATCTGAATAGAAAAGGCAGGAGAGTGGTCAGGTACTGTTTTCTCTCACTTGGCAAGCGGCGCACACAATCGCAGTGTTGTACAGCTTGTTTCATCACCTTTGCGAAGTTGCCGCTCTCTCCGGCTCCCGGAGACGAAGAAGCTGCTTCTTCGCGCAAAGACGATTCTGCCGCTCACAGTGCTCTGCGGTGTGCGCCTTCTGCCGAAAGACGACCGGGAGCGGTGCTTAGCTCTGCAGAGAACCGTACCTTCGTCTTTAGCCTCTCTTCTCGTCTACATCTTAGCAAAAAGCTTTTCCACTCTTTCTGGCAGGGAGAAACTGTGCCAGCACAGAAAACATCTCCCATCGTGTTCTAGAGGCTGCACGAAGGTCTGCAGAGTGTTTTGCACGAAGAGAAAGAAAGTTGTCCAAAACAGCTTGCAATCGAATGTTCATGTGAATAGAAAAGGCAGGAGAGTGGTCAGGTACTGTTTGCTCTCAGTTGGCAAGCTGCGCACACAATCGCAGTGTTGTACAGCTTGTTTCATCACCTTTGCCAAGTTGTCGCTCTCTCTGGCTCCCGGAGACGAAGAAGCTGCTTCTTCGCGCAAAGACGATTCTGCCGCTCACAGTGCTCTGCGGTGTGCGCCTTCTGCCGAAAGACGCCCGGGAGCGGTGCTTAGCTCTGCAGAGCACCGTACCTTCGTCTTTAGCCTCTCTTCTCGTCTACATCTTAGCAAAAAGCTTTTCCACTCTGTCTGGCAAGGAGAAACTGTGCCAGCACAAAAAACATCTCCCATCGTGTTCTAGAGGCTGCACGGATGTCTGCCGAGTGTTTTGCAAGAAGAGAAAGAAAGTTGTCCAAAACAGCTTGCAATCCAATGTTCATGTGAATAGAAAAGGCAGGAGAGTGGTCAGGTACTGTTTTCTCTCAGTTGGCAAACTGCGCACACAATCGCAGTGTTGTACAGCTTGTTTCATCACCTTTGCGAAGTTGCCGCTCTCTCCGGCTCCCGGAGACGAAGAAGCTGCTTCTTCGCGCAAAGACGATTCTGACGCTCACAGTGCTCTGCGGGGTGCGCCTTCTGCCGAAAGAGCCCCGGGTGCGGTGCTTAGCTCTGCAGAGCACCGTACCTTCGTCTTTAGCCTCTCTTCTCGTCTACATCTTAGCAAAAAGCTTTTCCACTCTGTCTGGCAAGGAGAACCTGTGCCAGCACAGAAAACATCTCCCATCGTGTTCTAGAGGCTGCACGGAGGTCTGTCGAGTGTTTTGCAAGAAGAGAAAGAAAGTTGTCCAAAACAGCTTGCAATCGAATGTTCATGTGAATAGAAAAGGCAGGAGAGTGGTCACGTACTGTTTTCTCTCAGTTGGCAAACTGCGCACACAATCGCAGTGTTGTACAGCTTGTTTCATCACCTTTGCGAAGTTGCCGCTCTCTCCGGCTCCCGGAGACGAAGAAGCTGCTTCTTCGCGCAAAGACGATTCTGCCGCTCACAGTGCTCTGCAGTGTGTGTCTTCTGCCGAAAGAGGCCCGTGAGCTGTGCTTAGCTCTGCAGAGCACCATACCTGCTTCTTTAGCCTCTCTTCTCGTCTACATCTTAGCAAAAAGCTTTTCCACTCTGTCTGGCAAGGAGAAACTGTGCCAGCACAGAAAACATCTCCCATCGCGTTCTAGGGGCTGCACGCAGGTCTGCCGAGTGTTTTGCAAGAAGAGAAAGAAAGTTGTCCAAAACAGCTTGCAATCGAATGTTCATTTGATTACAAAAGGCAGGAGAGTGGTCAGGTACTGTTTTCTCTCAGTTGGCAAGCTGCGCACACAATCGCAGTGTTGTACAGCTTGTTTCATCACCTTTGCGAAGTTGTCGCTCTCTCCGGCTCCCGGAGACGAAGAAGCTGCTTCTTCGCGCAAAGACGATTCTGCCGCTCACAGTGCTCTGCGGTGTGCGCCTTCTGCCGAAAGAGGCCCGGGAGCGGTGCTTAGCTCTGCAGAGCACCGTACCTTCGTCTTTAGCCTCTCTTCTCGTCTACATCTTAGCAAAAAGCTTTTGCACTCTGTCTGGCAAGGAGAAACTGTGCCAGCACAGAAAACATCTCCCATCGTGTTCTAGAGGCTGCACGGAGGTCTGCCGAGTGTTTTGCAAGAAGAGAAAGAAAGTTGTCCAAAACAGCTTGCAATCGAATGTTCATGTGAATAGAAAAGGCAGGAGAGTGGTCAGGTACTGTTTTCTCTCAGTTGGCAAGCTGCGCACACAATGGCAGTGTTGTACAGCTTGTTTCATCACCTTTGCGAAGTTGCCGCTCTCTCCGGCTCCCGGAGACGAAGAAGCTGCTTCTTCGCGCAAAGACGATTCTGCCGCTCACAGTGCTCTGCGGTGTGCGCCTTCTGCCGAAAGACGCCCGGGAGCGGTGCTTAGCTCTGCAGAGCACCGTACCTTCGTCTTTAGCCTCTCTTCTCGTCTACATCTTAGCAAAAAGCTTTTCCACTCTGTCTGGCAAGGAGAAACTGTGCCAGCACAGAAAACATCTCCCATCGTGTTCTAGAGGCTGCACGGAGGTCTGCCAAGTGTTTTGCAAGAAGAGAAAGGAAGTTGTCCAAAACAGCTTGCAATCGAATGTTCATGTAAATACAAAGGGCAGGAGAGTGGTCAGGTACTGTTTTCTCTCACTTGGCAAGCTGCGCACACAATCGCAGTGTTGTACAGCTTGTTTCATCACCTTTGCGAAGTTGCCGCTCTCTCCGGCTCCCGGAGACGAAGAAGCTGCTTCTTCGCGCAAAGACGATTCTGCCGCTCACAGTGCTCTGCGGTGTGCGCCTTCTGCCGAAAGAGCCCCGGGTGCGGTGCTTAGCTCGGCAGAGCACCGTACCTTCGTCTTTAGCCTCTCTTCTCGTCTACATCTTAGCAAAAAGCTTTTCCACTCTGTCTGGCAAGGAGAAACTGTGCCAGCACAGAAAACATCTCCCATCGTGTTCTAGAGGCTGCACGGAGGTCTGCCGAGTGTTTTGCAAGAAGAGAAAGAAAGTTGTCCAAAACAGCTTCCAATCGAATGTTCATGTGAATAGAAAAGGCAGGAGAGTGGTCAGGTACTGTTTTCTCTCAGTTGGCACGCTGCGCACACAATCGCAGTGTTGTACAGCTTGTTTCATCACCTTTGCGAAATTGCCGCTCTCTCCGGCTCCCGGAGACGAAGAAGCTGCTTCTTCGCGCAAAGACGATTCTGCCGCTCACAGTGCTCTGCGGTGTGCGCCTTCTGCCGAAAGACGCCCGGGAGCGGTGCTTAGCTCTGCAGAGCACCGTACCTTCGTCTTTAGCCTCTCTTCTCGTCTACATCTTCGCAAAAAGCTTTTCCACTCTGTCTGGCAAGGAGAAACTGTGCCAGCACAGAAAACATCTCCCATCGTGTTCTAGAGTCTGCACGGAGGTCTGCCGAGTGTTTTGCAAGAAGAGAGAGAAAGTTGTCCAAAACAGCTTCCAATCGAATGTTCATGCGAATAGAAAAGGCAGGAGAGTGGTCAGGTACTGTGTTCTCTCACTTGGCAAGCTGCGCACACAATCGCAGTGTTGTACAGCTTGTTTCATCACCTTTGCGAAGTTGCCGCTCTCTCCGGCTCCCGGAGACGAAGAAGCTGCTTCTTCGCGCAAAGACGATTCTGCCGCTCACAGTGCTCTGCGGTGTGCGCCTTCTGACGAAAGACGCCCGGGAGCGGTGCTTAGCTCTGCAGAGCACCGTACCTTCGTCTTTAGCCTCTCTTCTCGTCTACATCTTAGCAAAAAGCTTTTCCACTCTTTCTGGCAGGGACAAACTGTGCCAGCACAGAAAACATCTCCCATCGTGTTCTAGAGGCTGCACGGAGGTCTGCCAAGTGTTTTGCAAGAAGAGAAAGGAAGTTGTCCAAAACAGCTTGCAATCGAATGTTCATGTGAATACAAAAGGCAGGAGAGTGGTCAGGTACTGTTTGCTCTCAGTTGGCAAGCTGCGCACACAATCGCAGTGTTGTACAGCTTGTTTCATCACCTTTGCCAAGTTGTCGCTTTCTCTGGCTCCCGGAGACGAAGAAGCTGCTTCTTCGCGCAAAGACGATTCTGCCGCTCACAGTGCTCTGCGGTGTGCGCCTTCTGCCGAAAGACGCCCGGGAGCGGTGCTTAGCTCTGCAGAGCACCGTACCTTCGTCTTTAGCCTCTCTTCTCGTCTACATCTTAGCAAAAAGCTTTTCCACTCTGTCTGGCAAGGAGAAACTGTGCCAGCACAAAAAACATCTCCCATCGTGTTCTAGAGGCTGCACGCAGGTCTGCCGAGTGTTTTGCAAGAAGAGAAAGAAAGTTGTCCAAAACAGCTTGCAATCCAATGTTCATGTGAATAGAAAAGGCAGGAGAGTGGTCAGGTACTATTTTCTCTCAGTTGGCAAACTGCGCACACAATCGCAGTGTTGTACAGCTTGTTTCATCACCTTTGCGAAGTTGCCGCTCTCTCCGGCTCCCGGAGACGAAGAAGCTGCTTCTTCGCGCAAAGACGATTCTGACGCTCACAGTGCTCTGCGGGGTGCGCCTTCTGCCGAAAGACGCCCGGGAGCGGTGCTTAGCTCTGCAGAGCACCGTACCTTCGTCTTTAGCCTCTCTTCTCGTCTACATCTTAGCAAAAAGCTTTTCCACTCTGTCTGGCAAGGAGAAACTGTGCCAGCACAAAAAACATCTCCCATCGTGTTCTAGAGGCTGCACGGAGGTCTGCCGAGTGTTTTGCAAGAAGAGAGAGAAAGTTGTCCAAAACAGCTTGCAATCGAATGATCATGTGAATAGAAAAGGCAGGAGAGTGGTCAGGTACTGTTTTCTCTCAGTTGGCAAGCTGCGCACACAATCGCAGTGTTGTACAGCTTGTTTCATCACCTTTGCGAAGTTGCCGCTCTCTCCGGCTCCCGGAGACGAAGAAGCTGCTTCTTCGCGCAAAGACGATTCTGCCGCTCACAGTGCTCTGCGGTGTGCGCCTTCTGCCGAAAGACGCCCGGGAGCGGTGCTTAGCTCTGCAGAGCACCGTACCTTCGTCTTTAGCCTCTCTTCTCGTCTACATCTTAGCAAAAAGCTTTTCCACTCTTTCTGGCAGGGACAAACTGTGCCAGCACAGAAAACATCTCCCATCGTGTTCTAGAGGCTGCACGGAGGTCTGCCAAGTGTTTTGCAAGAAGAGAAAGGAAGTTGTCCAAAACAGCTTGCAATCCAATGTTCATGTGAATACAAAAGGCAGGAGAGTGGTCAGGTACTGTTTTCTCTCACTTGGCAAGCTGCGCACACAATCGCAGTGTTGTACCGCTTGTTTCATCACCTTTGCGAAGCTGCCGCTCTCTCCGGCTCCCGGAGACGAAGAAGCTGCTTCTTCGCGCAAAGACGATTCTGACGCTCACAGTGCTCTGCGGTGTGCGCCTTCTGCCGAAAGACGCCCGGGAGCGGTGCTTAGCTCTGCAGAGCACCGTACCTTCGTCTTTAGCCTCTCTTCTCGTCTACATCTTCGCAAAAAGCTTTTCCACTCTGTCTGGCAAGGAGAACCTGTGCCAGCACAGAAAACATCTCCCATCGTGTTCTAGAGGCTGCACGCAGGTCTGCCGAGTGTTTTGCAAGAAGAGAAAGAAAGTTGTCCAAAACAGCTTGCAATCGAATGTTCATGTGAATAGAAAAGGCAGGAGAGTGGTCAGGTACTGTTTTCTCTCACTTGGCAAGCTGCGCACACAATCGCAGTGTTGTACAGCTTGTTTCATCACCTTTGCGAAGTTGCCGCTCTCTCCGGCTCCCGGAGACGAAGAAGCTGCTTCTTCGCGCAAAGACGATTCTGCCGCTCACAGTGCTCTGCTGTGTGCGCCTTCTGCCGAAAGAAGCCCGGGAGCGGTGCTTAGCTCTGCAGAGCACCGTACCTTCGTCTTTAGCCTCTCTTCTCGTCTACATCTTAGCAAAAAGCTTTTCAACTCTGTCTGGCAAGGAGAAACTGTGCCAGCACAAAAAACATCTCCCATCGTGTTCTAGAGGCTGCACGGAGGTCTGCCGAGTGTTTTGCAAGAAGAGAAAGAAAGTTGTCCAAAACAGCTTGCAATCGAATGTTCATGTGAATAGAAAAGGCAGGAGAGTGGTCAGGTACTGTTTTCTCTCAGTTGGCACGCAGCGCACACAATCGCAGTGTTGTACAGCTTGTTTCTTCACCTTTGCGAAGTTGCCGCTCTCTCCGGCTCCCGGAGACGAAGAAGCTGCTTCTTCGCGCAAAGACGATTCTGCCGCTCACAGTGCTCTGCGGTGTGCGCCTTCTGTCGAAAGACGCCCGGGAGCGGTGCTTAGCTCTGCAGAGCACCGTACCTTCGTCTTTAGCCTCTCTTCTCGTCTACATCTTAGCAAAAAGCTTTTCCACTCTGTCTGGCAAGGAGAAACTGTGCCAGCACAGAAAACATCTCCCATCGTGTTCTAGAGGCTGCACGGAGGTCTGCCGAGTGTTTTGCAAGAAGAGAGAGAAAGTTGTCCAAAACAGCCTGCAATCGAATGTTCATGTGAATAGAAAAGGCAGGAGAGTGGTCAGGTACTGTTTTCTCTCACTTGGCAAGCGGCGCACACAATCGCAGTGTTGTACAGCTTGTTTCATCACCTTTGCGAAGTTGCCGCTCTCTCCGGCTCCCGGAGACGAAGAAGCTGCTTCTTCGCGCAAAGACGATACTGCCGCTCACAGTGCTCTGCGGTGTGCGCCTTCTGCCGAAAGACGACCGGGAGCGGTGCTTAGCTCTGCAGAGAACCGTACCTTCGTCTTTAGCCTCTCTTCTCGTCTACATCTTAGCAAAAAGCTTTTCCACTCTTTCTGGCAGGGAGAAACTGTGCCAGCACAGAAAACATCTCCCATCGTGTTCTAGAGGCTGCACGGAGGTCTGCAGAGTGTTTTGCAAGAAGAGAAAGAACGTTGTCCAAAACAGCTTGCAATCGAATGTTCATGTGAATAGAAAAGGCAGGAGAGTGGTCAGGTACTGTTTGCTCTCAGTTGGCAAGCTGCGCACACAATCGCAGTGTTGTACAGCTTGTTTCATCACCTTTGCGAAGTTGCCGCTCTCTCCGGCTCCCGGAGACGAAGAAGCTGCTTCTTCGCGCAAAGACGATTCTGCCGCTCACAGTGCTCTGCGGTGTGCGCCTTCTGCCGAAAGAGGTCCGGGTGCGGTGCTTAGCTCGGCAGAGCACCGTACCTTCGTCTTTAGCCTCTCTTCTCGTCTACATCTTAGCAAAAAGCTTTTCCACTCTGTATGGCAAGGAGAAACTGTGCCAGCACAAAAAACATCTCCCATCGTGTTCTAGAGGCTGCACGGAGGTCTGCCGAGTGTTTTGCAAGAAGAGAGAGAAAGTTGTCCAAAACAGCTTGCAATCGAATGTTCAAGTGAATAGAAATGGCAGGAGAGTGGTCAGGTACTGTTTTCTCTCACTTGGCAAGCTGCGCACACAATCGCAGTGTTGTACAGCTTGTTTCATCACCTTTGCGAAGTTGCCGCTCTCTCCGGCTCCCGGAGACGAAGAAGCTGCTTCTTCGCGCAAAGACGATTCTGCCGCTCACAGTGCTCTGCGGTGTGCGCCTTCTGTCGAAAGACGCCCGGGAGCGGTGCTTAGCTCTGCAGAGCACCGTACCTTCGTCTTTAGCCTCTCTTCTCGTCTACATCTTAGCAAAAAGCTTTTCCACTCTGTGTGGCAAGGAGAAACTGTGCCAGCACAGAAAACATCTCCCATCGTGTTCTAGAGGCTGCACGGAGGTCTGCCGAGTGTTTTGCAAGAAGAGAAAGAAAGTTGTCCAAAACAGCTTGCAATCGAATGTTCATGTGAATAGAAAAGGCAGGAGAGTGGTCAGGTACTGTTTTCTCTCAGTTGGCAAGCTGCGCACACAATCGCAGTGTTGTACAGCTTGTTTCATCACCTTTGCGAAGTTGCCGCTCTCTCCGGCTCCCGGAGACGAAGAAGCTGCTTCTTCGCGCAAAGACGATTCTGCCGCTCACAGTGCTCTGCGGTGTGCGCCTTCTGCCGAAAGACGCCCGGGAGCGGTGCTTAGCTCTGCAGAGCACCGTACCTTCGTCTTTAGCCTCTCTTCTCGTCTACATCTTAGCAAAAAGCTTTTCCACTCTTTCTGGCAGGGACAAACTGTGCCAGCACAGAAAACATCTCCCATCGTGTTCTAGAGGCTGCACGGAGGTCTGCCAAGTGTTTTGCAAGAAGAGAAAGAAAGTTGTCCAAAACAGCTTGCAATCGAATGTTCATGTGAATACAAAAGGCAGGAGAGTGGTCAGGTACTGTTTTCTCTCACTTGGCAAGCTGCGCACACAATCGCAGTGTTGTACAGCTTGTTTCATCACCTTTGCGAAGCTGCCGCTCTCTCCGGCTCCCGGAGACGAAGAAGCTGCTTCTTCGCGCAAAGACGATTCTGACGCTCACAGTGCTCTGCGGTGTGCGCCTTCTGCCGAAAGACGCCCGGGAGCGGTGCTTAGCTCTGCAGAGCACCGTACCTTCGTCTTTAGCCTCTCTTCTCGTCTACATCTTCGCAAAAAGCTTTTCCACTCTGTCTGGCAAGGAGAACCTGTGCCAGCACAGAAAACATCTCCCATCGTGTTCTAGAGGCTGCACGCAGGTCTGCCGAGTGTTTTGCAAGAAGAGAAAGAAAGTTGTCCAAAACAGCTTGCAATCGAATGTTCATGTGAATAGAAAAGGCAGGAGAGTGGTCAGGTACTGTTTTCTCTCAGTTGGCAAGCTGCGCACACAATCGCAGTGTTGTACAGCTTGTTTCATCACCTTTGCGAAGTTGCCGCTCTCTCCGGCTCCCGGAGACGAAGAAGCTGCTTCTTCGCGCAAAGACGATTCTGCCGCTCACAGTGCTCTGCTGTGTGCGCCTTCTGCCGAAAGAGGCCCGGGAGCGGTGCTTAGCTCTGCAGAGCACCGTACCTTCGTCTTTAGCCTCTCTTCTCGTCTACATCTTAGCAAAAAGCTTTTCAACTCTGTCTGGCAAGGAGAAACTGTGCCAGCACAAAAAACATCTCCCATCGTGTTCTAGAGGCTGCACGGAGGTCTGTCGAGTGTTTTGCAAGAAGAGAAAGAAAGTTGTCCAAAACAGCTTGCAATCGAATGTTCATGTGAATAGAAAAGGCAGGAGAGTGGTCAGGTACTGTTTTCTCTCAGTTGGCACGCAGCGCACACAATCGCAGTGTTGTACAGCTTGTTTCATCACCTTTGCGAAGTTGCCGCTCTCTCCGGCTCCCGGAGACGAAGAAGCTGCTTCTTCGCGCAAAGACGATTCTGCCGCTCACAGTGCTCTGCGGGGTGCGCCTTCTGCCGAAAGAGGCCCGGGAGCGGTGCTTAGCTCTGCAGAGCACCGTACCTTCGTCTTTAGCCTCTCTTCTCGTCTACATCTTAGCAAAAAGCTTTTCAACTCTGTCTGGCAAGGAGAAACTGTGCCAGCACAGAAAACATCTCCCATCGTGTTCTAGAGGCTGCACGGAGGTCTGCCGAGTGTTTTGCAAGAAGAGAAAGAAAGTTGTCCAAAACAGCTTGCAATCGAATGTTCATTTGATTACAAAAGGCAGGAGAGTGGTCAGGTACTGTTTTCTCTCAGTTGGCAAGCGGCGCACACAATCGCAGTGTTGTACAGCTTGTTTCATCACCTTTGCGAAGTTGCCGCTCTCTCCGGCTCCCGGAGACGAAGAAGCTGCTTTTTCGCCCAAGGACGATTCTGCCGCTCACAGTGCTCTGCGGTGTGCGCCTTCTGCCGAAAGAGGTCCGGGTGCGGTGCTTAGCTCTGCAGAGCACCGTACCTTCGTCTTTAGCCTCTCTTCTCGTCTACATCTTAGCAAAAAGCTTTTCCACTCTGTCTGGCAAGGAGAAACTGTGCCAGCACAGAAAACATCTCCCATCGTGTTCTAGAGGCTGCACAGAGGTCTGCCGAGTATTTTGCAAGAAGAGAAAGAAAGTTGTCCAAAACAGCTTGCAATCGAATCATCATGTGAATAGAAAAGGCAGGAGAGTGGTCAGGTACTGTTTTCTCTCAGTTGGCAAGCTGCGCACACAATCGCAGTGTTGTACAGCTTGTTTCATCACCTTTGCGAAGTTGCCGCTCTCTCCGGCTCCCGGAGACGAAGAAGCTGCTTCTTCGCGCAAAGACGATTCTGCCGCTCACAGTGCTCTGCGGTGTGCGCCTTCTGCCGAAAGACGCCCGGGAGCGGTGCTTAGCTCTGCAGAGCACCGTACCTTCGTCTTTAGCCTCTCTTCTCGTCTACATCTTAGCAAAAAGCTTTTCCACTCTGTCTGGCAGGGACAAACTGTGCCAGCACAGAAAACATCTCCCATCGTGTTCTAGAGGCTGCACGGAGGTCTGCCAAGTGTTTTGCAAGAAGAGAAAGGAAGTTGTCCAAAACAGCTTGCAATCGAATGTTCATGTGAATACAAAAGGCAGGAGAGTGGTCAGGTACTGTTTTCTCTCAGTTGGCAAGCTGCGCACACAATCGCAGTGTTGTACAGCTTGTTTCATCACCTTTGCGAAGCTGCCGCTCTCTCCGGCTCCCGGAGACGAAGAAGCTGCTTCTTCGCGCAAAGACGATTCTGACGCTCACAGTGCTCTGCGGTGTGCGCCTTCTGCCGAAAGACGCCCGGGAGCGGTGCTTAGCTCTGCAGAGCACCGTACCTTCGTCTTTAGCCTCTCTTCTCGTCTACATCTTAGCAAAAAGCTTTTCCACTCTGTCTGGCAAGGAGAAACTGTGCCAGCACAAAAAACATCTCCCATCGTTTTCTAGAGGCTGCACGGAGGTCTGCCGAGTGTTTTGCAAGAAGAGAAAGAAAGTTGTCCAAAACAGCTTGCAATCGAATGTTCATGTGAATAGAAAAGGCAGGAGAGTGGTCAGGTACTGTTTTCTCTCAGTTGGCACGCAGCGCACACAATCGCAGTGTTGTACAGCTTGTTTCTTCACCTTTGCGAAGTTGCCGCTCTCTCCGGCTCCCGGAGACGAAGAAGCTGCTTCTTCGCGCAAAGACGATTCTGCCGCTCCCAGTGCTCTGCGGTGTGCGCCTTCTGCCGAAAGAGCCCCGGGAGCTGTGCTTAGCTCTGAGATGCACCATACGTGCTTCTTTAGCCTCTCTTCTTGTCTACATCTTAGCAAAAAGCTTTTCCACTCTGTCTGGCAAGGAGAACCTGTGCCAGCACAGAAAACATCTCCCATCGTCTTCTAGAGGCTGCACGGAGGTCTGCCGAGTGTTTTGCAAGAAGAGAAAGAAAGTTGTCCAAAACAGCTTGCAATCGAATGTTCATGTGATTACAAAAGGCAGGAGAGTGGTCAGGTACTGTTTTCTCTCAGTTGGCAAGCTGCGCACACAATCGCAGTGTTGTACAGCTTGTTTCATCACCTTTGCGAAGTTGCCGCTCTCTCCGGCTCCCGGAGACGAAGAAGCTGCTTCTTCGCGCAAAGACGATTCTGCCGCTCACAGTGCTCTGCGGTGTGCGCCTTCTGCCGAAAGAGGCCCGGGAGCGGTGCTTAGCTCTGCAGAGCACCGTACCTTCGTCTTTAGCCTCTCTTCTCGTCTACATCTTAGCAAAAAGCTTTTCCACTCTGTCTGGCAAGGAGAAACTGTGCCAGCACAGAAAACATCTCCCATCGTGTTCTAGAGGCTGCACGGAGGTCTGCCGAGTGTTTTGCAAGAAGAGAGAGAAAGTTGTCCAAAACAGCCTGCAATCGAATGTTCATGTGAATAGAAAAGGCAGGAGAGTGGTCAGGTACTGTTTTCTCTCACTTGGCAAGCGGCGCACACAATCGCAGTGTTGTACAGCTTGTTTCATCACCTTTGCGAAGTTGCCGCTCTCTCCGGCTCCCGGAGACGAAGAAGCTGCTTCTTCGCGCAAAGACGATTCTGCCGCTCACTGTGTTCTGCAGTGTGTGTCTTCTGCCGAAAGAGGCCCGGGAGCTGTGCTTAGCTCTGCAGAGCACCGTACCTTCGTCTTTAGCCTCTCTTCTCGTCTACATCTTAGCAAAAAGCTTTTCCACTCTGTCTGGCAAGGAGAAACTGTGCCAGCACAGAAAACATCTCCCATCGTGTTCTAGAGGCTCCACGGAGGTCTGCCGAGTATTTTGCAAGAAGAGAAAGAAAGTTGTCCAAAACAGCTTGCAATCGAATGTTCATGTGAATAGAAAAGGCAGGAGAGTGGTCAGGTACTGTTTTCTCTCAGTTGGCAAGCTGCGCACACAATCGCAGTGTTGTACAGCTTGTTTCATCACCTTTGCGAAGTTGCCGCTCTCTCCGGCTCCCGGAGGCGAAGAAGCTGCTTCTTCGCGCAAAGACGATTCTGCCGCTCACAGTGCTCTGCGGTGTGCGCCTTCTGCCGAAAGAGGCCCGGGAGCGGTGCTTAGCTCTGCAGAGCACCGTACCTTCGTCTTTAGCCTCTCTTCTCGTCTACATCTTAGCAAAAAGCTTTTCCACTCTGTCTGGCAAGGAGAAACTGTGCCAGCACAGAAAACATCTCCCATCGTGTTCTAGAGGCTGCACGGAGGTCGGTCTGCCGAGTGTTTTGCAAGAAGAGAAAGAAAGTTGTCCAAAACAGCTTGCAATCGAATGTTCATGTGAATAGAAAAGGCAGGAGAGTGGTCAGGTACTGTTTTCTCTCAGTTGGCAAGCTGCGCACACAATCGCAGTGTTGTACAGCTTGTTTCATCACCTTTGCCAAGTTGTCGCTCTCTCTGGCTCCCGGAGACGAAGAAGCTGCTTCTTCGCGCAAAGACGATTCTGCCGCTCACAGTGCTCTGCGGTGTGCGCCTTCTTCCGAAAGAGGCCCGGGAGCGGTGCTTAGCTCTGCAGAGCACCGTACCTTCGTCTTTAGCCTCTCTTCTCGTCTACATCTTAGCAAAAAGCTTTTCCACTCTGTCTGGCAAGGAGAAACTCTGCCAGCACAGAAAACATCTCCCATCGTGTTCTAGAGGCTGCACGGAGGTCTGCCGAGTGTTTTGCAAGAAGAGAAAGAAAGTTGTCCAAAACAGCTTGCAATCGAATGTTCATGTGAATAGAAAAGGCAGGAGAGTGGTCAGGTACTGTTTTCTCTCAGTTGGCAAACTGCGCACACAATCGCAGTGTTGTACAGCTTGTTTCATCACCTTTGCGAAGTTGCCGCTCTCTCCGGCTCCCGGAGACGAAGAAGCTGCTTCTTCGCGCAAAGACGATTCTGCCGCTCACAGTGCTCTGCGGTGTGCGCCTTCTGCCGAAAGACGCCCGGGAGCGGTGCTTAGCTCTGCAGAGCACCGTACCTTCGTCTTTAGCCTCTCTTCTCGTCTACATCTTAGCAAAAAGCTTTTCCACTCTGTCTGGCAAGGAGAAACTGTGCCAGCACAGAAAACATCTCCCATCGTGTTCTAGAGGCTGCACGGAGGTCTGCCGAGTGTTTTGCAAGAAGAGAAAGAAAGTTGTCCAAAACAGCTTGCAATCGAATGTTCATGTGAATAGAAAAGGCAGGAGAGTGGTCAGGTACTGTTTTCTCTCAGTTGGCAAGCTGCGCACACAATCGCAGTGTTGTACAGCTTGTTTCATCACCTTTGCGAAGTTGCCGCTCTCTCCGGCTCCCGGAGACGAAGAAGCTGCTTCTTCGCGCAAAGACGATTCTGCCGCTCACAGTGCTCTGCGGTGTGCGCCTTCTGCCGAAAGAGGCCCGGGAGCTGTGCTTAGCTCTGCAGAGCACCGTACCTTCGTCTTTAGCCTCTCTTCTCGTCTACATCTTAGCAAAAAGCTTTTCCACTCTGTCTGGCAAGGAGAACCTGTGCCAGCACAGAAAACATCTCCCATCGTGTTCTAGAGGCTGCACGGTGGTCTGTCGAGTGTTTTGCAAGAAGAGAAAGAAAGTTGTCCAAAACAGCTTGCAATCGAATGTTCATGTGAATAGAAAAGGCAGGAGAGTGGTCAGGTACTGTTTTCTCTCACTTGGCAAGCTGCGCACACAATCGCAGTGTTGTACAGCTTGTTTCATCACCTTTGCGAAGTTGCCGCTCACTCCGGCTCCCGGAGACGAAGAAGCTGCTTCTTCGCGCAAAGACGATTCTGCCGCTCACAGTGCTCTGCGGTGTGCGCCTTCTGCCGAAAGAGGCCCGGGAGCGGTGCTTAGCTCTGCAGAGCACCGTACCTTCGTCTTTAGCCTCTCTTCTCGTCTACATCTTAGCAAAAAGCTTTTCCACTCTGTCTGGCAAGGAGAAACTGTGCCAGCACAGAAAACATCTCCCATCGTCTTCTAGAGGCTGCACGCAGGTCTGCCGAGTGTTTTGCAAGAAGAGAAAGAAAGTTGTCCAAAACAGCTTGCAATCGAATGTTCATGTGAATAGAAAAGGCAGGAGAGTGGTCAGGTACTGTTTTCTCTCAGTTGGCAAACTGCGCATACAATCGCTGTGTTGTACAGCTTGTTTCATCACCTTTGCGAAGTTGCCGCTCTCTCAGGCTCCCGGAGACGAAGAAGCTGCTTCTTCGCGCAAAGACGATTCTGCCGCTCACAGTGCTCTGCAGTGTGTGTCTTCTGCCGAAAGAGGCCCGTGAGCTGTGCTTAGCTCTGCAGAGCACCATACCTGCTTCTTTAGCCTCTCTTCTCGTCTACATCTTAGCAAAAAGCTTTTCCACTCTGTCTGAAAAGGCGAAACTGTGCCAGCACAGAAAACATCTCCCATCGTGTTCTAGAGGCTGCACGGAGGTCTGCCGAGTGTTTTGCAAGAAGAGAGAGAAAGTTGTCCAAAACAGCTTGCAATCGAATGTTCATGTGAATAGAAAAGGCAGGAGAGTGGTCAGGTACTGTTTTCTCTCAGTTGGCAAGCTGCGCACACAATCGCAGTGTTGTACAGCTTGTTTCATCACCTTTGCGAAGCTGCCGCTCTCTCCGGCTCCCGGAGACGAAGAAGCTGCTTCTTCGCGCAAAGACGATTCTGCCGCTCACAGTGCTCTGCGGTGTGCGCCTTCTGCCGAAAGAGGTCCGGGTGCGGTGCTTAGCTCTGCAGAGCACCGTACCTTCGTCTTTAGCCTCTCTTCTCGTCTACATCTTAGCAAAAAGCTTTTCCACTCTGTCTGGCAAGGAGAAACTGTGCCAGCACAGAAAACATCTCCCATCGTGTCCTAGAGGCTGCACGGATGTCTGCCGAGTGTTTTGCAAGAAGAGAAAGAAAGTTGTCCAAAACAGCCTGCAATCGAATGTTCATGTGAATAGAAAAGGCAGGAGAGTGGTCAGGTACTGTTTTCTCTCACTTGGCAAGCGGCGCACACAATCGCAGTGTTGTACAGCTTGTTTCATCACCTTTGCGAAGTTGCCGCTCTCTCCGGCTCCCGGAGACGAAGAAGCTGCTTCTTCGCGCAAAGACGATACTGCCGCTCACAGTGCTCTGCGGTGTGCGCCTTCTGCCGAAAGACGACCGGGAGCGGTGCTTAGCTCTGCAGAGAACCGTACCTTCGTCTTTAGCCTCTCTTCTCGTCTACATCTTAGCAAAAAGCTTTTCCACTCTTTCTGGCAGGGAGAAACTGTGCCAGCACAGAAAACATCTCCCATCGTGTTCTAGAGGCTGCACGGAGGTCTGCAGAGTGTTTTGCAAGAAGAGAAAGAACGTTGTCCAAAACAGCTTGCAATCGAATGTTCATGTGAATAGAAAAGGCAGGAGAGTGGTCAGGTACTGTTTGCTCTCAGTTGGCAAGCTGCGCACACAATCGCAGTGTTGTACAGCTTGTTTCATCACCTTTGCGAAGTTGCCGCTCTCTCCGGCTCCCGGAGACGAAGAAGCTGCTTCTTCGCGCAAAGACGATTCTGCCGCTCACAGTGCTCTGCTGTGTGCGCCTTCTGCCGAAAGAAGCCCGGGAGCGGTGCTTAGCTCTGCAGAGCACCGTACCTTCGTCTTTAGCCTCTCTTCTCGTCTACATCTTAGCAAAAAGCTTTTCCACTCTGTCTGGCAAGGAGAAACTGTGCCAGCACAGAAAACATCTCCCATCGTGTTCTAGAGGCTGCACGGAGGTCTGCCGAGTGTTTTGCAAGAAGAGAAAGAAAGTTGTCCAAAACAGCTTGCAATCGAATGTTCATGTGAATAGAAAAGGCAGGAGAGTGGTCAGGTACTGTTTTCTCTCACTTGGCAAGCTGCGCACACAATCGCAGTGTTGTACAGCTTGTTTCATCACCTTTGCGAAGTTGCCGCTCTCTCCGGCTCCCGGAGACGAAGAAGCTGCTTCTTCGCGCAAAGACGATTCTGCCGCTCACAGTGCTCTGCGGTGTGCGCCTTCTGCCGAAAGACGCCCGGGAGCGGTGCTTAGCTCTGCAGAGCACCGTACCTTCGTCTTTAGCCTCTCTTCTCGTCTACATCTTAGCAAAAAGCTTTTCCAATCTGTCTGGCAAGGAGAAACTGTGCCAGCACAAAAAACATCTCCCATCGTGTTCTAGAGGCTGCACGGAGGTCTGCCGAGTGTTTTGCAAGAAGAGAAAGAAAGTTGTCCAAAACAGCTTGCAATCGAATGTTCATGTGAATAGAAAAGGCAGGAGAGTGGTCAGGTACTGTTTTCTCTCAGTTGGCAAACTGCGCACACAATCGCAGTGTTGTACAGCTTGTTTCATCACCTTTGCGAAGTTGCCGCTCTCTCCGGCTCCCGGAGACGAAGAAGCTGCTTCTTCGCGCAAAGACGATTCTGCCGCTCACAGTGCTCTGCGGTGTGCGCCTTCTGCCGAAAGAGGCCCGGGAGCGGTGCTTAGCTCTGCAGAGCACCGTACCTTCGTCTTTAGCCTCTCTTCTCGTCTACATCTTAGCAAAAAGCTTTTCAACTCTGTCTGGCAAGGAGAAACTGTGCCAGCACAGAAAACATCTCCCATCGTGTTCTAGAGGCTGCACGGAGGTCTGCCGAGTGTTTTGCAAGAAGAGAAAGAAAGTTGTCCAAAACAGCTTGCAATCGAATGTTCATGTGAATAGAAAAGGCAGGAGAGTGGTCAGGTACTGTTTTCTCTCACTTGGCAAGCGGCGCACACAATCGCAGTGTTGTACAGCTTGTTTCATCACCTTTGCGAAGTTGCCGCTCTCTCCGGCTCCTGGAGACGAAGAAGCTGCTTCTTCGCGCAAAGACGATTCTGCCGCTCACAGTGCTCTGCGGTGTGCGCCTTCTGCCGAAAGAGGTCCGGGTGCGGTGCTTAGCTCTGCAGAGCACCGTACCTTCGTCTTTAGCCTCTCTTCTCGTCTACATCTTAGCAAAAAGCTTTTCCACTCTGTCTGGCAAGGAGAAACTGTGCCAGCACAGAAAACATCTCCCATCGTGTTCTAGAGGCTGCACAGAGGTCTGCCGAGTATTTTGCAAGAAGAGAAAGAAAGTTGTCCAAAACAGCTTGCAATCGAATGATCATGTGAATAGAAAAGGCAGGAGAGTGGTCAGGTACTGTTTGCTCTCAGTTGGCAAGCTGCGCACACAATCGCAGTGTTGTACAGCTTGTTTCATCACCTTTGCGAAGTTGCCGCTCTCTCCGGCTCCCGGAGACGAAGAAGCTGCTTCTTCGCGCAAAGACGATTCTGCCGCTCACAGTGCTCTGCGGTGTGCGCCTTCTTCCGAAAGAGGTCCGGGTGCGGTGCTTAGCTCTGCAGAGCACCGTACCTTCGTCTTTAGCCTCTCTTCTCGTCTACATCTTAGCAAAAAGCTTTTCCACTCTGTCTGGCAAGGAGAAACTGTGCCAGCACAGAAAACATCTCCCATCGTGTTCTAGAGGCTGCACGGAGGTCTGCCGAGTATTTTGCAAGAAGAGAAAGAAAGTTGTCCAAAACAGCTTGCAATCGAATGTTCATGTGAATAGAAAAGGCAGGAGAGTGGTCAGGTACTGTTTTCTCTCAGTTGGCAAGCTGCGCACACAATCGCAGTGTTGTACAGCTTGTTTCATCACCTTTGCCAAGTTGCCGCTCTCTCCGGCTCCCGGAGACGAAGAAGCTGCTTCTTCGCGCAAAGACGATTCTGCCGCTCACAGTGCTCTGCGGTGTGCGCCTTCTGCCGAAAGAGCCCCGGGAGCTGTGCTTAGCTCTGAGATGCACCATACCTGCTTCTTTAGCCTCTCTTCTCGTCTACATCTTAGCAAAAAGCTTTTCCACTCTGTCTGGCAAGGAGAACCTGTGCCAGCACAGAAAACATCTCCCATCGTCTTCTAGAGGCTGCACGGAGGTCTGCCGAGTGTTTTGCAAGAAGAGAAAGAAAGTTGTCCAAAACAGCTTGCAATCGAATGTTCATGTGAATAGAAAAGGCAGGAGAGTGGTCAGGTACTGTTTTCTCTCACTTGGCAAGCTGCGCACACAATCGCAGTCTTGTACAGCTTGTTTCATCACCTTTGCCAAGTTGTCGCTCTCTCTGGCTCCCGGAGACGAAGAAGCTGCTTCTTGGCGCAAAGACGATTCTGCCGCTCACAGTGCTCTGCGGTGTGCGCCTTCTGCCGAAAGACGCCCGGGAGCGGTGCTTAGCTCTGCAGAGAACCGTACCTTCGTCTTTAGCCTCTCTTCTCGTCTACATCTTAGCAAAAAGCTTTTCCACTCTTTCTGGCAGGGAGAAACTGTGCCAGCACAGAAAACATCTCCCATCGTGTTCTAGAGGCTGCACGGAGGTCTGCCGAGTGTTTTGCAAGAAGAGAAAAAACGTTGTCCAAAACAGCTTGCAATCGAATGTTCATGTGAATAGAAAAGGCAGGAGAGTGGTCAGGTACTGTTTTCTCTCAGTTGGCAAGCTGCGCACACAATCGCAGTGTTGTACAGCTTGTTTCATCACCTTTGCGAAGTTGCCGCTCTCTCCGGCTCCCGGAGACGAAGAAGCTGCTTCTTCGCGCAAAGACGATTCTGCCGCTCACAGTGCTCTGCGGTGTGCGCCTTCTGCCGAAAGAGGCCCGGGAGCGGTGCTTAGCTCTGCAGAGAACCGTACCTTCGTCTTTAGCCTCTCTTCTCGTCTACATCTTAGCAAAAAGCTTTTCAACTCTGTCTGGCAAGGAGAAACTGTGCCAGCACAGAAAACATCTCCCATCGTGTTCTAGAGGCTGCACGGAGGTCTGCCGAGTGTTTTGCAAGAAGAGAAAGAAAGTTGTCCAAAACAGCTTGCAATCGAATGTTCATGTGAATAGAAAAGGCAGGAGAGTGGTCAGGTACTGTTTTCTCTCAGTTGGCAAGCGGCGCACACAATCGCAGTGTTGTACAGCTTGTTTCATCACCTTTGCGAAGTTGCCGCTCTCTCCGGCTCCTGGAGACGAAGAAGCTGCTTCTTCGCGCAAAGACGATTCTGCCGCTCACAGTGCTCTGCGGTGTGCGCCTTCTGCCGAAAGAGGTCCGGGTGCGGTGCTTAGCTCTGCAGAGCACCGTACCTTCGTCTTTAGCCTCTCTTCTCGTCTACATCTTAGCAAAAAGCTTTTCCACTCTGTCTGGCAAGGAGAAACTGTGCCAGCACAGAAAACATCTCCCATCGTGTTCTAGAGGCTGCACAGAGGTCTGCCGACTATTTTGCAAGAAGAGAAAGAAAGTTGTCCAAAACAGCTTGCAATCGAATGATCATGTGAATAGAAAAGGCAGGAGAGTGGTCAGGTACTGTTTTCTCTCAGTTGGCAAGCTGCGCACACAATCGCAGTGTTGTACAGCTTGTTTCATCACCTTTGCGAAGTTGCCGCTCTCTCCGGCTCCCGGAGACGAAGAAGCTGCTTCTTCGCGCAAAGACGATTCTGCCGCTCACAGTGCTCTGCGGTGTGCGCCTTCTGCCGAAAGAGGTCCGGGTGCGGTGCTTAGCTCTGCAGAGCACCGTACCTTCGTCTTTAGCCTCTCTTCTCGTCTACATCTTAGCAAAAAGCTTTTCAACTCTGTCTGGCAAGGAGAAACTGTGCCAGCACAGAAAACATCTCCCATCGTGTTCTAGAGGCTGCACGGAGGTCTGCCGAGTGTTTTGCAAGAAGAGAAAGAAAGTTGTCCAAAACAGCTTGCAATCGAATGTTCATTTGATTACAAAAGGCAGGAGAGTGGTCAGGTACTGTTTTCTCTCAGTTGGCAAGCTGCGCACACAATCGCAGTGTTGTACAGCTTGTTTCATCACCTTTGCCAAGTTGCCGCTCTCTCCGGCTCCCGGAGACGAAGAAGCTGCTTCTTCGCGCAAAGACGATTCTGCCGCTCACAGTGCTCTGCGGTGTGCGCCTTCTGCCGAAAGAGCCCCGGGAGCTGTGCTTAGCTCTGAGATGCACCATACGTGCTTCTTTAGCCTCTCTTCTCGTCTACATCTTAGCAAAAAGCTTTTCCACTCTGTCTGGCAAGGAGAACCTGTGCCAGCACAGAAAACATCTCCCATCGTCTTCTAGAGGCTGCACGGAGGTCTGCCGAGTGTTTTGCAAGAAGAGAAAGAAAGTTGTCCAAAACAGCTTGCAATCGAATGTTCATGTGAATAGAAAAGGCAGGAGAGTGGTCAGGTACTGTTTTCTCTCACTTGGCAAGCTGCGCACACAATCGCAGTCTTGTACAGCTTGTTTCATCACCTTTGCCAAGTTGTCGCTCTCTCTGGCTCCCGGAGACGAAGAAGCTGCTTCTTGGCGCAAAGACGATTCTGCCGCTCACAGTGCTCTGCGGTGTGCGCCTTCTGCCGAAAGACGCCCGGGAGCGGTGCTTAGCTCTGCAGAGTACCGTACCTTCGTCTTTAGCCTCTCTTCTCGTCTACATCTTAGCAAAAAGCTTTTAAACTCTGTCTGGCAAGGAGAAACTGTGCCAGCACAGAAAACATCTCCCATCGTCTTCTAGAGGCTGCACGGAGGTCTGCCGAGTGTTTTGCAAGAAGAGAGAGAAAGTTGTCCAAAACAGCCTGCAATCGAATGTTCATGTGAATAGAAAAGGCAGGAGAGTGGTCAGGTACTGTTTTCTCTCACTTGGCAAGCGGCGCACACAATCGCAGTGTTGTACAGCTTGTTTCATCACCTTTGCGAAGTTGCCGCTCTCTCCGGCTCCCGGAGACGAAGAAGCTGCTTCTTCGCGCAAAGACGATTCTGCCGCTCACAGTGCTCTGCGGTGTGCGCCTTCTGCCGAAAGACGCCCGGGAGCGGTGCTTAGCTCTGCAGAGAACCGTACCTTCGTCTTTAGCCTCTCTTCTCGTCTACATCTTAGCAAAAAGCTTTTCCAATCTTTCTGGCAGGGAGAAACTGTGCCAGCACAGAAAACATCTCCCATCGTGTTCTAGAGGCTGCACGGAGGTCTGCAGAGTGTTTTGCAAGAAGAGAAAGAACGTTGTCCAAAACAGCTTGCAATCGAATGTTCATGTGAATAGAAAAGGCAGGAGAGTGGTCAGGTACTGTTTGCTCTCAGTTGGCAAGCTGCGCACACAATCGCAGTGTTGTACAGCTTGTTTCATCACCTTTGCGAAGTTGCCGCTCTCTCCGGCTCCCGGAGACGAAGAAGCTGCTTCTTCGCGCAAAGACGATTCTGCCGCTCACAGTGCTCTGCTGTGTGCGCCTTCTGCCGAAAGAAGCCCGGGAGCGGTGCTTAGCTCTGCAGAGCACCGTACCTTCGTCTTTAGCCTCTCTTCTCGTCTACATCTTAGCAAAAAGCTTTTCCACTCTGTCTGGCAAGGAGAAACTGTGCCAGCACAGAAAACATCTCCCATCGTGTTCTAGAGGCTGCACGGAGGTCTGCCGAGTGTTTTGCAAGAAGAGAAAGAAAGTTGTCCAAAACAGCTTGCAATCGAATGTTCATGTGAATAGAAAAGGCAGGAGAGTGGTCAGGTACTGTTTTCTCTCACTTGGCAAGCTGCGCACACAATCGCAGTGTTGTACAGCTTGTTTCATCACCTTTGCGAAGTTGCCGCTCTCTCCGGCTCCCGGAGACGAAGAAGCTGCTTCTTCGCGCAAAGACGATTCTGCCGCTCACAGTGCTCTGCGGTGTGCGCCTTCTGCCGAAAGACGCCCGGGAGCGGTGCTTAGCTCTGCAGAGCACCGTACCTTCGTCTTTAGCCTCTCTTCTCGTCTACATCTTAGCAAAAAGCTTTTCCACTCTGTCTGGCAAGGAGAAACTGTGCCAGCACAGAAAACATCTCCCATCGTGTTCTAGAGGCTGCACGGAGGTCTGCCGAGTATTTTGCAAGAAGAGAAAGAAAGTTGTCCAAAACAGCTTGCAATCGAATGTTCATGTGAATAGAAAAGGCAGGAGAGTGGTCAGGTACTGTTTTCTCTCAGTTGGCAAGCTGCGCACACAATCGCAGTGTTGTACAGCTTGTTTCATCACCTTTGCGAAGTTGCCGCTCTCTCCGGCTCCCGGAGACGAAGAAGCTGCTTCTTCGCGCAAAGACGATTCTGCCGCTCACAGTGCTCTGCGGTGTGCGCCTTCTGCCGAAAGACGCCCGGGAGCGGTGCTTAGCTCTGCAGAGCACCGTACCTTCGTCTTTAGCCTCTCTTCTCGTCTACATCTTAGCAAAAAGCTTTTCAACTCTGTCTGGCAAGGAGAAACTGTGCCAGCACAGAAAACATCTCCCATCGTGTTCTAGAGGCTGCACGGAGGTCTGCCGAGTGTTTTGCAAGAAGAGAAAGAAAGTTGTCCAAAACAGCTTGCAATCGAATGTTCATGTGAATAGAAAAGGCAGGAGAGTGGTCAGGTACTGTTTTCTCTCAGTTGGCAAGCGGCGCACACAATCGCAGTGTTGTACAGCTTGTTTCATCACCTTTGCGAAGTTGCCGCTCTCTCCGGCTCCTGGAGACGAAGAAGCTGCTTCTTCGCGCAAAGACGATTCTGCCGCTCACAGTGCTCTGCGGTGTGCGCCTTCTGCCGAAAGAGGTCCGGGTGCGGTGCTTAGCTCTGCAGAGCACCGTACCTTCGTCTTTAGCCTCTCTTCTCGTCTACATCTTAGCAAAAAGCTTTTCCACTCTGTCTGGCAAGGAGAAACTGTGCCAGCACAGAAAACATCTCCCATCGTGTTCTAGAGGCTGCACAGAGGTCTGCCGAGTATTTTGCAAGAAGAGAAAGAAAGTTGTCCAAAACAGCTTGCAATCGAATGATCATGTGAATAGAAAAGGCAGGAGAGTGGTCAGGTACTGTTTTCTCTCAGTTGGCAAGCTGCGCACACAATCGCAGTGTTGTACAGCTTGTTTCATCACCTTTGCGAAGTTGCCGCTCTCTCCGGCTCCCGGAGACGAAGAAGCTGCTTCTTCGCGCAAAGACGATTCTGCCGCTCACAGTGCTCTGCGGTGTGCGCCTTCTGCCGAAAGAGGTCCGGGTGCGGTGCTTAGCTCTGCAGAGCACCGTACCTTCGTCTTTAGCCTCTCTTCTCGTCTACATCTTAGCAAAAAGCTTTTCCACTCTGTCTGGCAAGGAGAAACTGTGCCAGCACAGAAAACATCTCCCATCGTGTTCTAGAGGCTGCACGGAGGTCTGCCGAGTATTTTGCAAGAAGAGAAAGAAAGTTGTCCAAAACAGCTTGCAATCGAATGTTCATGTGAATAGAAAAGGCAGGAGAGTGGTCAGGTACTGTTTTCTCTCAGTTGGCAAGCTGCGCACACAATCGCAGTGTTGTACAGCTTGTTTCATCACCTTTGCGAAGTTGCCGCTCTCTCCGGCTCCCGGAGACGAAGAAGCTGCTTCTTCGCGCAAAGACGATTCTGCCGCTCACAGTGCTCTGCGGTGTGCGCCTTCTGCCGAAAGAGCCCCGGGAGCTGTGCTTAGCTCTGAGATGCACCATACGTGCTTCTTTAGCCTCTCTTCTCGTCTACATCTTAGCAAAAAGCTTTTCCACTCTGTCTGGCAAGGAGAACCTGTGCCAGCACAGAAAACATCTCCCATCGTCTTCTAGAGGCTGCACGGAGGTCTGCCGAGTGTTTTGCAAGAAGAGAAAGAAAGTTGTCCAAAACAGCTTGCAATCGAATGTTCATGTGAATAGAAAAGGCAGGAGAGTGGTCAGGTACTGTTTTCTCTCACTTGGCAAGCTGCGCACACAATCGCAGTGTTGTACAGCTTGTTTCATCACCTTTGCCAAGTTGTCGCTCTCTCTGGCTCCCGGAGACGAAGAAGCTGCTTCTTGGCGCAAAGACGATTCTGCCGCTCACAGTGCTCTGCGGTGTGCGCCTTCTGCCGAAAGACGCCCGGGAGCGGTGCTTAGCTCTGCAGAGTACCGTACCTTCGTCTTTAGCCTCTCTTCTCGTCTACATCTTAGCAAAAAGCTTTTAAACTCTGTCTGGCAAGGAGAAACTGTGCCAGCACAGAAAACATCTCCCATCGTCTTCTAGAGGCTGCACGGAGGTCTGCCGAGTGTTTTGCAAGAAGAGAGAGAAAGTTGTCCAAAACAGCCTGCAATCGAATGTTCATGTGAATAGAAAAGGCAGGAGAGTGGTCAGGTACTGTTTTCTCTCAGTTGGCAAGCGGCGCACACAATCGCAGTGTTGTACAGCTTGTTTCATCACCTTTGCGAAGTTGCCGCTCTCTCCGGCTCCCGGAGACGAAGAAGCTGCTTCTTCGCGCAAAGACGATTCTGCCGCTCACAGTGCTCTGCGGTGTGCGCCTTCTGCCGAAAGACGCCCGGGAGCGGTGCTTAGCTCTGCAGAGAACCGTACCTTCGTCTTTAGCCTCTCTTCTCGTCTACATCCTAGCAAAAAGCTTTTCCACTCTTTCTGGCAGGGAGAAACTGTGCCAGCACAGAAAACATCTCCCATCGTGTTCTAGAGGCTGCACGGAGGTCTGCCGAGTGTTTTGCACGAAGAGAGAGAAAGTTGTCCAAAACAGCTTGCAATCGAATGTTCATGTGAATAGAAAAGGCAGGAGAGTGGTCAGGTACTGTTTTCTCTCAGTTGGCAAGCTGCGCACACAATCGCAGTGTTGTACAGCTTGTTTCATCACCTTTGCGAAGTTGCCGCTCTCTCCGGCTCCCGGAGACGAAGAAGCTGCTTCTTCGCGCAAAGACGATTCTGCCGCTCACAGTGCTCTGCTGTGTGCGCCTTCTGCCGAAAGAAGCCCGGGAGCGGTGCTTAGCTCTGCAGAGCACCGTACCTTCGTCTTTAGCCTCTCTTCTCGTCTACATCTTAGCAAAAAGCTTTTCCACTCTGTCTGGCAAGGAGAAACTGTGCCAGCACAGAAAACATCTCCCATCGTGTTCTAGAGGCTGCACGGAGGTCTGCCGAGTGTTTTGCACGAAGAGAAAGAAAGTTGTCCAAAACAGCTTGCAATCGAATGTTCATGTGAATAGAAAAGGCAGGAGAGTGGTCAGGTACTGTTTTCTCTCACTTGGCAAGCTGCGCACACAATCGCAGTGTTGTACAGCTTGTTTCATCACCTTTGCGAAGTTGCCGCTCTCTCCGGCTCCCGGAGACGAAGAAGCTGCTTCTTCGCGCAAAGACGATTCTGCCGCTCACAGTGCTCTGCGGTGTGCGCCTTCTGCCGAAAGAGGTCCGGGAGCGGTGCTTAGCTCTGCAGAGCACCGTACCTTCGTCTTTAGCCTCTCTTCTCGTCTACATCGTAGCAAAAAGCTTTTCAACTCTGTCTGGCAAGGAGAAACTGTGCCAGCACAAAAAACATCTCCCATCGTGTTCTAGAGGCTGCACGGAGGTCTGCCGAGTGTTTTGCAAGAAGAGAAAGAAAGTTGTCCAAAACAGCTTGCAATCGAATGTTCATGTGAATAGAAAAGGCAGGAGAGTGGTCAGGTACTGTTTTCTCTCAGTTGGCAAGCGGCGCACACAATCGCATTGTTGAACAGCTTGTTTCATCACCTTTGCGAAGTTGCCGCTCTCTCCGGCTCCCGGAGACGAAGAAGCTGCTTCTTCGCGCAAAGACGATTCTGCCGCTCACTGTGTTCTGCAGTGTGTGTCTTCTGCCGAAAGAGGACCGGGAGCTGTGCTTAGCTCTGCAGAGCACCGTACCTTCGTCTTTAGCCTCTCTTCTCGTCTACATCTTAGCAAAAAGCTTTTCCACTAGTCTGGCAAGGAGAAACTGTGCCAGCACAGAAAACATCTCCCATCGTGTTCTAGACGCTGCACGGAGGTCTGCCGAGTGTTTTGCAAGAAGAGAAAGAAAGTTGTCCAAAACAGCTTGCAATCGGATGTTCATGTGAATAGAAAAGGCAGGAGAGTGGTCACTTACTGTTTTCTCTCAGTTGGCAAACTGCGCACACAATCGCAGTGTTGTACAGCTTGTTTCATCACCTTTGCGAAGTTGCCGCTCTCTCCGGCTCCAGAAGCTGCTTCTTCGCGCAAAGACGATTCTGCCGCTCACTGTGCTCTGCGGTGTGCGCCTTCTGCCGAAAGAGGCCCGGGAGCGGTGCTTAGCTCTGCAGAGCACCCGTACCTTCGTCTTTAGCCTCTCTTCTCGTCTACATCTTAGCAAAAAGCTTTCAACTCTGTCTGGCAAGGAGAAACTGTGCCAGCACAGAAAACATCTCCCATCGTGTTCTAGAGGCTGCACGGAGGTCTGCCGAGTGTTTTGCAAGAAGAGAAAGAAAGTTGTCCAAAACAGCTTGCAATCGAATGTTCATTTGATTACAAAAGGCAGGAGAGTGGTCAGGTACTGTTTTCTCTCAGTTGGCAAGCGGCGCACACAATCGCAGTGTTGTACAGCTTGTTTCATCACCTTTGCGAAGTTTGCCGCTCTCTTCCGGCTCCCGGAGACGAAGAAGCTGCTTCTTCGCGCAAAGACGATTCTGCCGCTCACAGTGCTCTGCGGTGTGCGCTTTCTGCCGAAAGAGCCCCGGGAGCTGTGCTTAGCTCTGAGATGCACCATACGTGCTTCTTTAGCCTCTCTTCTCGTCTACATCTTAGCAAAAAGCTTTTCCACTCTGTCTGGGCAAGGAGAACCTGTGCCAGCACAGAAAACATCTCCCATCGTCTTCTAGAGGCTGCACGGAGGTCTGCCGAGTGTTTTGCAAGAAGAGAAAGAAAGTTGTCCAAAACAGCTTGCAATCGAATGATCATGTGAATAGAAAAGGGCAGGAGAGTGGTCAGGTACTGTTTTCTCTCACTTGGCAAGCTGCGCACACAATCGCAGTGTTGTACAGCTTGTTTCATCACCTTTGCGAAGTTGCCGCTCCTCTCCGGCTCCCGGAGACGAAGAAGCTGCTTCTTCGCGCAAAGACGATTCTGCCGCTCACAGTGCTCTGCGGTGTGCGCCTTCTTCCGAAAGAGGTCCGGGTGCGGTGCTTAGCTCTGCAGAGCACCGTACCTTCGTCTTTAGCCTCTCTTCTCGTCTACATCTTAGCAAAAAGCTTTTCCACTCTGTCTGGCAAGGAGAAACTGTGCCAGCACAGAAAACATCTCCCATCGTGTCCTAGAGCTGCACGGATGTCTGCCGAGTGTTTTGCAAGAAGAGAAAGAAAGTTGTCCAAAACAGCCTGCAATCGAATGTTCATGTGAATAGAAAAGGCAGGAGAGTGGTCAGGTACTGTTTTCTCTCACTTGGCAAGCGGCGCACACAATCGCAGTGTTGTACAGCTTGTTTCATCACCTTTGCGAAGTTGCCGCTCTCTCCGGCTCCCGGAGACGAAGAAGCTGCTTCTTCGCGCAAAGACGATACTGCCGCTCACAGTGCTCCGCGGTGTGCGCCTTCCTGCCGAAAGACGACCGGGAGCGGTGCTTAGCTCTGCAGAGAACCGTACCTTCGTCTTTAGCCTCTCTTCTCGTCTACATCTTAGCAAAAAGCTTTTCCACTCTTTCTGGCAGGGAGAAACTGTGCCCAGCACAGAAAACATCTCCCATCGTGTTCTAGAGGCTGCACGGAGGTCTGCAGAGTGTTTTGGCAAGAAGAGAAAGAACGTTGTCCAAAACAGCTTGCAATCGAATGTTCATGTGAATAGAAAAGGCAGGAGAGTGGTCAGGTACTGTTTGCTCTCAGTTGGCAAGCTGCGCACACAATCGCAGTGTTGTACAGCTTGTTTCATCACCTTTGCGAAGTTGCCGCTCTCCTCCGGCTCCCCGGAGACGAAGAAGCTGCTTCTTCGCGCAAAGACGATTCTGCCGCTCACAGTGCTCTGCTGTGTGCGCCTTCTGCCGAAAGAAGCCCCGGGAGCGGTGCTTAGCTCTGCAGAGCACCGTACCTTCGTCTTTAGCCTCTCTTCTCGTCTACATCTTAGCAAAAAGCTTTTCCACTCTGTCTGGCAAGGAGAAACTGTGCCAGCACAGAAAACATCTCCCATCGTGTTCTAGAGGCTGCACGGAGGTCTGCCGAGTGTTTTGCAAGAAGAGAAAGAAAGTTGTCCAAAACAGCTTGCAATCGAATGTTCATGTGAATAGAAAAGGCAGGAGAGTGGTCAGGTACTGTTTTCTCTCACTTGGCAAGCTGCGCACACAATCGCAGTGTTGTACAGCTTGTTTCATCACCTTTGCGAAGTTGCCGCTCTCTCCGGCTCCCGGAGACGAAGAAGCTGCTTCTTCGCGCAAAGACGATTCTGCCGCTCACAGTGCTCTGCGGTGTGCGCCTTCTGCCGAAAGACGCCGGGAGCGGTGCTTAGCTCTGCAGAGCACCGTACCTTCGTCTTTAGCCTCTCTTCTCGTCTACATCTTAGCAAAAAGCTTTTCCAATCTGTCTGGCAAGGAGAAACTGTGCCAGCACAGAAAACATCTCCCATCGTGTTCTAGAGGCTGCACGGAGGTCTGCCGAGTGTTTTGCAAGAAGAGAAAGAAAGTTGTCCAAAACAGCTTGCAATCGAATGTTCATGTGAATAGAAAAGGCAGGAGAGTGGTCAGGTACTGTTTTCTCTCAGTTGGCAAACTGCGCACACAATCGCAGTGTTGTACAGCTTGTTTCATCACCTTTGCGAAGTTGCCGCTCTCTCCGGCTCCCGGAGACGAAGAAGCTGCTTCTTCGCGCAAAGACGATTCTGCCGCTCACAGTGCTCTGCGGTGTGCGCCTTCTGCCGAAAGAGGCCCGGGAGCGGTGCTTAGCTCTGCAGAGCACCGTACCTTCGTCTTTAGCCTCTCTTCTCGTCTACATCTTAGCAAAAAGCTTTTCAACTCTGTCTGGCAAGGAGAAACTGTGCCAGCACAGAAAACATCTCCCATCGTGTTCTAGAGGCTGCACGGAGGTCTGCCGAGTGTTTTGCAAGAAGAGAAAGAAAGTTGTCCAAAACAGCTTGCAATCGAATGTTCATGTGAATAGAAAAGGCAGGAGAGTGGTCAGGTACTGTTTTCTCTCAGTTGGCAAGCGGCGCACACAATCGCAGTGTTGTACAGCTTGTTTCATCACCTTTGCGAAGTTGCCGCTCTCTCCGGCTCCTGGAGACGAAGAAGCTGCTTCTTCGCGCAAAGACGATTCTGCCGCTCACAGTGCTCTGCGGTGTGCGCCTTCTGCCGAAAGAGGTCCGGGTGCGGTGCTTAGCTCTGCAGAGCACCGTACCTTCGTCTTTAGCCTCTCTTCTCGTCTACATCTTAGCAAAAAGCTTTTCCACTCTGTCTGGCAAGGAGAAACTGTGCCAGCACAGAAAACATCTCCCATCGTGTTCTAGAGGCTGCACAGAGGTCTGCCGAGTATTTTGCAAGAAGAGAAAGAAAGTTGTCCAAAACAGCTTGCAATCGAATGATCATGTGAATAGAAAAGGCAGGAGAGTGGTCAGGTACTGTTTTCTCTCAGTTGGCAAGCTGCGCACACAATCGCAGTGTTGTACAGCTTGTTTCATCACCTTTGCGAAGTTGCCGCTCTCTCCGGCTCCCGGAGACGAAGAAGCTGCTTCTTCGCGCAAAGACGATTCTGCCGCTCACAGTGCTCTGCGGTGTGCGCCTTCTTCCGAAAGAGGTCCGGGTGCGGTGCTTAGCTCTGCAGAGCACCGTACCTTCGTCTTTAGCCTCTCTTCTCGTCTACATCTTAGCAAAAAGCTTTTCCACTCTGTCTGGCAAGGAGAAACTGTGCCAGCACAGAAAACATCTCCCATCGTGTTCTAGAGGCTGCACGGAGGTCTGCCGAGTATTTTGCAAGAAGAGAAAGAAAGTTGTCCAAAACAGCTTGCAATCGAATGTTCATGTGAATAGAAAAGGCAGGAGAGTGGTCAGGTACTGTTTTCTCTCAGTTGGCAAGCTGCGCACACAATCGCAGTGTTGTACAGCTTGTTTCATCACCTTTGCGAAGTTGCCGCTCTCTCCGGCTCCCGGAGACGAAGAAGCTGCTTCTTCGCGCAAAGACGATTCTGCCGCTCACAGTGCTCTGCGGTGTGCGCCTTCTGCCGAAAGAGCCCCGGGAGCTGTGCTTAGCTCTGAGATGCACCATACGTGCTTCTTTAGCCTCTCTTCTCGTCTACATCTTAGCAAAAAGCTTTTCCACTCTGTCTGGCAAGGAGAACCTGTGCCAGCACAGAAAACATCTCCCATCGTCTTCTAGAGGCTGCACGGAGGTCTGCCGAGTGTTTTGCAAGAAGAGAAAGAAAGTTGTCCAAAACAGCTTGCAATCGAATGTTCATGTGAATAGAAAAGGCAGGAGAGTGGTCAGGTACTGTTTTCTCTCACTTGGCAAGCTGCGCACACAATCGCAGTCTTGTACAGCTTGTTTCATCACCTTTGCCAAGTTGTCGCTCTCTCTGGCTCCCGGAGACGAAGAAGCTGCTTCTTGGCGCAAAGACGATTCTGCCGCTCACAGTGCTCTGCGGTGTGCGCCTTCTGCCGAAAGACGCCCGGGAGCGGTGCTTAGCTCTGCAGAGTACCGTACCTTCGTCTTTAGCCTCTCTTCTCGTCTACATCTTAGCAAAAAGCTTTTAAACTCTGTCTGGCAAGGAGAAACTGTGCCAGCACAGAAAACATCTCCCATCGTCTTCTAGAGGCTGCACGGAGGTCTGCCGTGTGTTTTGCAAGAAGAGAGAGAAAGTTGTCCAAAACAGCCTGCAATCGAATGTTCATGTGAATAGAAAAGGCAGGAGAGTGGTCAGGTACTGTTTTCTCTCACTTGGCAAGCGGCGCACACAATCGCAGTGTTGTACAGCTTGTTTCATCACCTTTGCGAAGTTGCCGCTCTCTCCGGCTCCCGGAGACGAAGAAGCTGCTTCTTCGCGCAAAGACGATTCTGCCGCTCACAGTGCTCTGCGGTGTGCGCCTTCTGCCGAAAGACGCCCGGGAGCGGTGCTTAGCTCTGCAGAGAACCGTACCTTCGTCTTTAGCCTCTCTTCTCGTCTACATCTTAGCAAAAAGCTTTTCCACTCTTTCTGGCAGGGAGAAACTGTGCCAGCACAGAAAACATCTCCCATCGTGTTCTAGAGGCTGCACGGAGGTCTGCAGAGTGTTTTGCAAGAAGAGAAAAAACGTTGTCCAAAACAGCTTGCAATCGAATGTTCATGTGAATAGAAAAGGCAGGAGAGTGGTCAGGTACTGTTTTCTCTCAGTTGGCAAACTGCGCACACAATCGCAGTGTTGTACAGCTTGTTTCATCACCTTTGCGAAGTTGCCGCTCTCTCCGGCTCCCGGAGACGAAGAAGCTGCTTCTTCGCGCAAAGACGATTCTGCCGCTCACAGTGCTCTGCGGTGTGCGCCTTCTGCCGAAAGAGGCCCGGGAGCTGTGCTTAGCTCTGAGATGCACCATACGTGCTTCTTTAGCCTCTCTTCTCGTCTACATCTTAGCAAAAAGCTTTTCCACTCTGTCTGGCAAGGAGAACCTGTGCCAGCACAGAAAACATCTCCCATCGTCTTCTAGAGGCTGCACGGAGGTCTGCCGAGTGTTTTGCAAGAAGAGAAAGAAAGTTGTCCAAAACAGCTTGCAATCGAATGTTCATGTGAATAGAAAAGGCAGGAGAGTGGTCAGGTACTGTTTTCTCTCACTTGGCAAGCTGCGCACACAATCGCAGTCTTGTACAGCTTGTTTCATCACCTTTGCCAAGTTGTCGCTCTCTCTGGCTCCCGGAGACGAAGAAGCTGCTTCTTGGCGCAAAGACGATTCTGCCGCTCACAGTGCTCTGCGGTGTGCGCCTTCTGCCGAAAGACGCCCGGGAGCGGTGCTTAGCTCTGCAGAGCACCGTACCTTCGTCTTTAGCCTCTCTTCTCGTCTACATCTTAGCAAAAAGCTTTTCCACTCTGTCTGGCAAGGAGAAACTGTGCCAGCACAGAAAACATCTCCCATCGTGTTCTAGAGGCTGCACAGAGGTCTGCCGAGTATTTTGCAAGAAGAGAAAGAAAGTTGTCCAAAACAGCTTGCAATCGAATGATCATGTGAATAGAAAAGGCAGGAGAGTGGTCAGGTACTGTTTTCTCTCAGTTGGCAAGCTGCGCACACAATCGCAGTGTTGTACAGCTTGTTTCATCACCTTTGCGAAGTTGCCGCTCTCTCCGGCTCCCGGAGACGAAGAAGCTGCTTCTTCGCGCAAAGACGATTCTGCCGCTCACAGTGCTCTGCGGTGTGCGCCTTCTTCCGAAAGAGGTCCGGGTGCGGTGCTTAGCTCTGCAGAGCACCGTACCTTCGTCTTTAGCCTCTCTTCTCGTCTACATCTTAGCAAAAAGCTTTTCCACTCTGTCTGGCAAGGAGAAACTGTGCCAGCACAGAAAACATCTCCCATCGTGTTCTAGAGGCTGCACGGAGGTCTGCCGAGTATTTTGCAAGAAGAGAAAGAAAGTTGTCCAAAACAGCTTGCAATCGAATGTTCATGTGAATAGAAAAGGCAGGAGAGTGGTCAGGTACTGTTTTCTCTCAGTTGGCAAGCTGCGCACACAATCGCAGTGTTGTACAGCTTGTTTCATCACCTTTGCGAAGTTGCCGCTCTCTCCGGCTCCCGGAGACGAAGAAGCTGCTTCTTCGCGCAAAGACGATTCTGCCGCTCACAGTGCTCTGCGGTGTGCGCCTTCTGCCGAAAGAGCCCCGGGAGCTGTGCTTAGCTCTGAGATGCACCATACGTGCTTCTTTAGCCTCTCTTCTCGTCTACATCTTAGCAAAAAGCTTTTCCACTCTGTCTGGCAAGGAGAACCTGTGCCAGCACAGAAAACATCTCCCATCGTCTTCTAGAGGCTGCACGGAGGTCTGCCGAGTGTTTTGCAAGAAGAGAAAGAAAGTTGTCCAAAACAGCTTGCAATCGAATGTTCATGTGAATAGAAAAGGCAGGAGAGTGGTCAGGTACTGTTTTCTCTCACTTGGCAAGCTGCGCACACAATCGCAGTCTTGTACAGCTTGTTTCATCACCTTTGCCAAGTTGTCGCTCTCTCTGGCTCCCGGAGACGAAGAAGCTGCTTCTTGGCGCAAAGACGATTCTGCCGCTCACAGTGCTCTGCGGTGTGCGCCTTCTGCCGAAAGACGCCCGGGAGCGGTGCTTAGCTCTGCAGAGTACCGTACCTTCGTCTTTAGCCTCTCTTCTCGTCTACATCTTAGCAAAAAGCTTTTAAACTCTGTCTGGCAAGGAGAAACTGTGCCAGCACAGAAAACATCTCCCATCGTCTTCTAGAGGCTGCACGGAGGTCTGCCGAGTGTTTTGCAAGAAGAGAGAGAAAGTTGTCCAAAACAGCCTGCAATCGAATGTTCATGTGAATAGAAAAGGCAGGAGAGTGGTCAGGTACTGTTTTCTCTCACTTGGCAAGCGGCGCACACAATCGCAGTGTTGTACAGCTTGTTTCATCACCTTTGCGAAGTTGCCGCTCTCTCCGGCTCCCGGAGACGAAGAAGCTGCTTCTTCGCGCAAAGACGATTCTGCCGCTCACAGTGCTCTGCGGTGTGCGCCTTCTGCCGAAAGACGCCCGGGAGCGGTTCTTAGCTCTGCAGAGAACCGTACCTTCGTCTTTAGCCTCTCTTCTCGTCTACATCTTAGCAAAAAGCTTTTCCACTCTTTCTGGCAGGGAGAAACTGTGCCAGCACAGAAAACATCTCCCATCGTGTTCTAGAGGCTGCACGGAGGTCTGCAGAGTGTTTTGCAAGAAGAGAAAAAACGTTGTCCAAAACAGCTTGCAATCGAATGTTCATGTGAATAGAAAAGGCAGGAGAGTGGTCAGGTACTGTTTTCTCTCAGTTGGCAAACTGCGCACACAATCGCAGTGTTGTACAGCTTGTTTCATCACCTTTGCGAAGTTGCCGCTCTCTCCGGCTCCCGGAGACGAAGAAGCTGCTTCTTCGCGCAAAGACGATTCTGCCGCTCACAGTGCTCTGCGGTGTGCGCCTTCTGCCGAAAGAGGCCCGGGAGCGGTGCTTAGCTCTGCAGAGCACCGTACCTTCGTCTTTAGCCTCTCTTCTCGTCTACATCTTAGCAAAAAGCTTTTCCACTCTGTCTGGCAAGGAGAAACTGTGCCAGCACAGAAAACATCTCCCATCGTGTTCTAGAGGCTGCACGGAGGTCTGCCGAGTATTTTGCAAGAAGAGAAAGAAAGTTGTCCAAAACAGCTTGCAATCGAATGTTCATGTGAATAGAAAAGGCAGGAGAGTGGTCAGGTACTGTTTTCTCTCAGTTGGCAAGCTGCGCACACAATCGCAGTGTTGTACAGCTTGTTTCATCACCTTTGCCAAGTTGCCGCTCTCTCCGGCTCCCGGAGACGAAGAAGCTGCTTCTTCGCGCAAAGACGATTCTGCCGCTCACAGTGCTCTGCGGTGTGCGCCTTCTGCCGAAAGAGCCCCGGGAGCTGTGCTTAGCTCTGAGATGCACCATACGTGCTTCTTTAGCCTCTCTTCTCGTCTACATCTAAGCAAAAAGCTTTTCCACTCTGTCTGGCAAGGAGAACCTGTGCCAGCACAGAAAACATCTCCCATCGTCTTCTAGAGGCTGCACGGAGGTCTGCCGAGTGTTTTGCAAGAAGAGAAAGAAAGTTGTCCAAAACAGCTTGCAATCGAATGTTCATGTGAATAGAAAAGGCAGGAGAGTGGTCAGGTACTGTTTTCTCTCACTTGGCAAGCTGCGCACACAATCGCAGTCTTGTACAGCTTGTTTCATCACCTTTGCCAAGTTGTCGCTCTCTCTGGCTCCCGGAGACGAAGAAGCTGCTTCTTGGCGCAAAGACGATTCTGCCGCTCACAGTGCTCTGCGGTGTGCGCCTTCTGCCGAAAGACGCCCGGGAGCGGTGCTTAGCTCTGCAGAGTACCGTACCTTCGTCTTTAGCCTCTCTTCTCGTCTACATCTTAGCAAAAAGCTTTTAAACTCTGTCTGGCAAGGAGAAACTGTGCCAGCACAGAAAACATCTCCCATCGTCTTCTAGAGGCTGCACGGAGGTCTGCCGAGTGTTTTGCAAGAAGAGAGAGAAAGTTGTCCAAAACAGCCTGCAATCGAATGTTCATGTGAATAGAAAAGGCAGGAGAGTGGTCAGGTACTGTTTTCTCTCACTTGGCAAGCGGCGCACACAATCGCAGTGTTGTACAGCTTGTTTCATCACCTTTGCGAAGTTGCCGCTCTCTCCGGCTCCCGGAGACGAAGAAGCTGCTTCTTCGCGCAAAGACGATTCTGCCGCTCACAGTGCTCTGCGGTGTGCGCCTTCTGCCGAAAGACGCCCGGGAGCGGTGCTTAGCTCTGCAGAGAACCGTACCTTCGTCTTTAGCCTCTCTTCTCGTCTACATCTTAGCAAAAAGCTTTTCCAATCTTTCTGGCAGGGAGAAACTGTGCCAGCACAGAAAACATCTCCCATCGTGTTCTAGAGGCTGCACGGAGGTCTGCAGAGTGTTTTGCAAGAAGAGAAAGAACGTTGTCCAAAACAGCTTGCAATCGAATGTTCATGTGAATAGAAAAGGCAGGAGAGTGGTCAGGTACTGTTTGCTCTCAGTTGGCAAGCTGCGCACACAATCGCAGTGTTGTACAGCTTGTTTCATCACCTTTGCGAAGTTGCCGCTCTCTCCGGCTCCCGGAGACGAAGAAGCTGCTTCTTCGCGCAAAGACGATTCTGCCGCTCACAGTGCTCTGCTGTGTGCGCCTTCTGCCGAAAGAAGCCCGGGAGCGGTGCTTAGCTCTGCAGAGCACCGTACCTTCGTCTTTAGCCTCTCTTCTCGTCTACATCTTAGCAAAAAGCTTTTCCACTCTGTCTGGCAAGGAGAAACTCTGCCAGCACAGAAAACATCTCCCATCGTGTTCTAGAGGCTGCACGGAGGTCTGCCGAGTGTTTTGCAAGAAGAGAAAGAAAGTTGTCCAAAACAGCTTGCAATCGAATGTTCATGTGAATAGAAAAGGCAGGAGAGTGGTCAGGTACTGTTTTCTCTCACTTGGCAAGCTGCGCACACAATCGCAGTGTTGTACAGCTTGTTTCATCACCTTTGCGAAGTTGCCGCTCTCTCCGGCTCCCGGAGACGAAGAAGCTGCTTCTTCGCGCAAAGACGATTCTGCCGCTCACAGTGCTCTGCGGTGTGCGCCTTCTGCCGAAAGACGCCCGGGAGCGGTGCTTAGCTCTGCAGAGCACCGTACCTTCGTCTTTAGCCTCTCTTCTCGTCTACATCTTAGCAAAAAGCTTTTCCACTCTGTCTGGCAAGGAGAAACTGTGCCAGCACAGAAAACATCTCCCATCGTGTTCTAGAGGCTGCACGGAGGTCTGCCGAGTATTTTGCAAGAAGAGAAAGAAAGTTGTCCAAAACAGCTTGCAATCGAATGTTCATGTGAATAGAAAAGGCAGGAGAGTGGTCAGGTACTGTTTTCTCTCACTTGGCAAGCTGCGCACACAATTGCAGTGTTGTACAGCTTGTTTCATCACCTTTGCGAAGTTGCCGCTCTCTCCGGCTCCCGGAGACGAAGAAGCTGCTTCTTCGCGCAAAGACGATTCTGCCGCTCACAGTGCTCTGCGGTGTGCGCCTTCTGCCGAAAGACGCCCGGGAGCGGTGCTTAGCTCTGCAGAGCACCGTACCTTCGTCTTTAGCCTCTCTTCTCGTCTACATCTTAGCAAAAAGCTTTTCAACTCTGTCTGGCAAGGAGAAACTGTGCCAGCACAGAAAACATCTCCCATCGTGTTCTAGAGGCTGCACGGAGGTCTGCCGAGTGTTTTGCAAGAAGAGAAAGAAAGTTGTCCAAAACAGCTTGCAATCGAATGTTCATGTGAATAGAAAAGGCAGGAGAGTGGTCAGGTACTGTTTTCTCTCAGTTGGCAAGCGGCGCACACAATCGCAGTGTTGTACAGCTTGTTTCATCACCTTTGCGAAGTTGCCGCTCTCTCCGGCTCCTGGAGACGAAGAAGCTGCTTCTTCGCGCAAAGACGATTCTGCCGCTCACAGTGATCTGCGGTGTGCGCCTTCTGCCGAAAGAGGTCCGGGTGCGGTGCTTAGCTCTGCAGAGCACCGTACCTTCGTCTTTAGCCTCTCTTCTCGTCTACATCTTAGCAAAAAGCTTTTCCACTCTGTCTGGCAAGGAGAAACTGTGCCAGCACAGAAAACATCTCCCATCGTGTTCTAGAGGCTGCACGGAGGTCTGCCGAGTATTTTGCAAGAAGAGAAAGAAAGTTGTCCAAAACAGCTTGCAATCGAATGTTCATGTGAATAGAAAAGGCAGGAGAGTGGTCAGGTACTGTTTTCTCTCAGTTGGCAAGCTGCGCACACAATCGCAGTGTTGTACAGCTTGTTTCATCACCTTTGCGAAGTTGCCGCTCTCTCCGGCTCCCGGAGACGAAGAAGCTGCTTCTTCGCGCAAAGACGATTCTGCCGCTCACAGTGCTCTGCGGTGTGCGCCTTCTGCCGAAAGAGCCCCGGGAGCTGTGCTTAGCTCTGAGATGCACCATACGTGCTTCTTTAGCCTCTCTTCTCGTCTACATCTTAGCAAAAAGCTTTTCCACTCTGTCTGGCAAGGAGAACCTGTGCCAGCACAGAAAACATCTCCCATCGTCTTCTAGAGGCTGCACGGAGGTCTGCCGAGTGTTTTGCAAGAATAGAAAGAAAGTTGTCCAAAACAGCTTGCAATCGAATGTTCATGTGAATAGAAAAGGCAGGAGAGTGGTCAGGTACTGTTTTCTCTCACTTGGCAAGCTGCGCACACAATCGCAGTGTTGTACAGCTTGTTTCATCACCTTTGCCAAGTTGTCGCTCTCTCTGGCTCCCGGAGACGAAGAAGCTGCTTCTTGGCGCAAAGACGATTCTGCCGCTCACAGTGCTCTGCGGTGTGCGCCTTCTGCCGAAAGACGCCCGGGAGCGGTGCTTAGCTCTCCAGAGTACCGTACCTTCGTCTTCAGCCTCTCTTCTCGTCTACATCTTAGCAAAAAGCTTTTAAACTCTGTCTGGCAAGGAGAAACTGTGCCAGCACAGAAAACATCTCCCATCGTCTTCTAGAGGCTGCACGGAGGTCTGCCGAGTGTTTTGCAAGAAGAGAGAGAAAGTTGTCCAAAACAGCCTGCAATCGAATGTTCATGTGAATAGAAAAGGCAGGAGAGTGGTCAGGTACTGTTTTCTCTCACTTGGCAAGCGGCGCACACAATCGCAGTGTTGTACAGCTTGTTTCATCACCTTTGCGAAGTTGCCGCTCTCTCCGGCTCCCGGAGACGAAGAAGCTGCTTCTTCGCGCAAAGACGATTCTGCCGCTCACAGTGCTCTGCGGTGTGCGCCTTCTGCCGAAAGACGCCCGGGAGCGGTGCTTAGCTCTGCAGAGAACCGTACCTTTGTCTTTAGCCTCTCTTCTCGTCTACATCCTAGCAAAAAGCTTTTCCACTCTTTCTGGCATGGAGAAACTGTGCCAGCACAGAAAACATCTCCCATCGTGTTCTAGAGGCTGCACGGAGGTCTGCCGAGTGTTTTGCACGAAGAGAGAGAAAGTTGTCCAAAACAGCTTGCAATCGAATGTTCATGTGAATAGAAAAGGCAGGAGAGTGGTCAGGTACTGTTTTCTCTCAGTTGGCAAGCTGCGCACACAATCGCAGTGTTGTACAGCTTGTTTCATCACCTTTGCGAAGTTGCCGCTCTCTCCGGCTCCCGGAGACGAAGAAGCTGCTTCTTCGCGCAAAGACGATTCTGCCGCTCACAGTGCTCTGCTGTGTGCGCCTTCTGCCGAAAGAAGCCCGGGAGCGGTGCTTAGCTCTGCAGAGCACCGTACCTTCGTCTTTAGCCTCTCTTCTCGTCTACATCTTAGCAAAAAGCTTTTCCACTCTGTCTGGCAAGGAGAAACTGTGCCAGCACAGAAAACATCTCCCATCGTGTTCTAGAGGCTGCACGGAGGTCTGCCGAGTGTTTTGCAAGAAGAGAAAGAAAGTTGTCCAAAACAGCTTGCAATCGAATGTTCATGTGAATAGAAAAGGCAGGAGAGTGGTCAGGTACTGTTTTCTCTCACTTGGCAAGCTGCGCACACAATCGCAGTGTTGTACAGCTTGTTTCATCACCTTTGCGAAGTTGCCGCTCTCTCCGGCTCCCGGAGACGAAGAAGCTGCTTCTTCGCGCAAAGACGATTCTGCCGCTCACAGTGCTCTGCGGTGTGCGCCTTCTGCCGAAAGAGGTCCGGGAGCGGTGCTTAGCTCTGCAGAGCACCGTACCTTCGTCTTTAGCCTCTCTTCTCGTCTACATCGTAGCAAAAAGCTTTTCAACTCTGTCTGGCAAGGAGAAACTGTGCCAGCACAAAAAACATCTCCCATCGTGTTCTAGAGGCTGCACGGAGGTCTGCCGAGTGTTTTGCAAGAAGAGAAAGAAAGTTGTCCAAAACAGCTTGCAATCGAATGTTCATGTGAATAGAAAAGGCAGGAGAGTGGTCAGGTACTGTTTTCTCTCAGTTGGCAAGCGGCGCACACAATCGCATTGTTGAACAGCTTGTTTCATCACCTTTGCGAAGTTGCCGCTCTCTCCGGCTCCCGGAGACGAAGAAGCTGCTTCTTCGCGCAAAGACGATTCTGCCGCTCACTGTGTTCTGCAGTGTGTGTCTTCTGCCGAAAGAGGACCGGGAGCTGTGCTTAGCTCTGCAGAGCACCGTACCTTCGTCTTTAGCCTCTCTTCTCGTCTACATCTTAGCAAAAAGCTTTTCCACTAGTCTGGCAAGGAGAAACTGTGCCAGCACAGAAAACATCTCCCATCGTGTTCTAGACGCTGCACGGAGGTCTGCCGAGTGTTTTGCAAGAAGAGAAAGAAAGTTGTCCAAAACAGCTTGCAATCGGATGTTCATGTGAATAGAAAAGGCAGGAGAGTGGTCACTTACTGTTTTCTCTCAGTTGGCAAACTGCGCACACAATCGCAGTGTTGTACAGCTTGTTTCATCACCTTTGCGAAGTTGCCGCTCTCTCCGGCTCCCGGAGACGAAGAAGCTGCTTCTTCGCGCAAAGACGATTCTGCCGCTCACAGTGCTCTGCGGTGTGCGCCTTCTGCCGAAAGACGACCGGGAGCGGTGCTTAGCTCTGCAGAGAACCGTACCTTCGTCTTTAGCCTCTCTTCTCGTCTACATCTTAGCAAAAAGCTTTTCCACTCTTTCTGGCAGGGAGAAACTGTGCCAGCACAGAAAACATCTCCCATCGTGTTCTAGAGGCTGCACGGAGGTCTGCAGAGTGTTTTGCACGAAGAGAAAGAACGTTGTCCAAAACAGCTTGCAATCGAATGTTCATGTGAATAGAAAAGGCAGGAGAGTGGTCAGGTACTGTTTTCTCTCAGTTGGCAAGCTGCGCACACAATCGCAGTGTTGTACAGCTTGTTTCATCACCTTTGCGAAGTTGCCGCTCTCTCCGGCTCCCGGAGACGAAGAAGCTGCTTCTTCGCGCAAAGACGATTCTGCCGCTCACAGTGCTCTGCTGTGTGCGCCTTCTGCCGAAAGAAGCCCGGGAGCGGTGCTTAGCTCTGCAGAGCACCGTACCTTCGTCTTTAGCCTCTCTTCTCGTCTACATCTTAGCAAAAAGCTTTTCCACTCTGTCTGGCAAGGAGAAACTGTGCCAGCACAGAAAACATCTCCCATCGTGTTCTAGAGGCTGCACGGAGGTCTGCCGAGTGTTTTGCAAGAAGAGAAAGAAAGTTGTCCAAAACAGCTTGCAATCGAATGTTCATGTGAATAGAAAAGGCAGGAGAGTGGTCAGGTACTGTTTTCTCTCACTTGGCAAGCTGCGCACACAATCGCAGTGTTGTACAGCTTGTTTCATCACCTTTGCGAAGCTGCCGCTCTCTCCGGCTCCTGGAGACGAAGAAGCTGCTTCTTCGCGCAAAGACGATTCTGCCGCTCACAGTGCTCTGCGGTGTGCGCCTTCTGCCGAAAGAGGTCCGGGAGCGGTGCTTAGCTCTGCAGAGCACCGTACCTTCATCTTTAGCCTCTCTTCTCGTCTACATCGTAGCAAAAAGCTTTTCCACTCTGTCTGGCAAGGAGAAACTGTGCCAGCACAAAAAACATCTCCCATCGTGTTCTAGAGGCTGCACGGAGGTCTGCCGAGTGTTTTGCAAGAAGAGAAAGAAAGTTGTCCAAAACAGCTTCCAATCGAATGTTCATGTGAATAGAAAAGGCAGGAGAGTGGTCAGGTACTGTTTTCTCTCAGTTGGCAAGCGGCGCACACAATCGCAGTGTTGTACAGCTTGTTTCATCACCTTTGCGAAGTTGCCGCTCTCTCCGGCTCCCGGAGACGAAGAAGCTGCTTCTTCGCGCAAAGACGATTCTGCCGCTCACTGTGTTCTGCAGTGTGTGTCTTCTGCCGAAAGAGGCCCGGGAGCTGTGCTTAGCTCTGCAGAGCACCGTACCTTCGTCTTTAGCCTCTCTTCTCGTCTACATCTTAGCAAAAAGCTTTTCCACTCTGTCTGGCAAGGAGAAACTGTGCCAGCACAGAAAACATCTCCCATCGTGTTCTAGAGGCTCCACGGAGGTCTGCCGAGTATTTTGCAAGAAGAGAAAGAAAGTTGTCCAAAACAGCTTGCAATCGAATGTTCATGTGAATAGAAAAGGCAGGAGAGTGGTCAGGTACTGTTTTCTCTCACTTGGCAAGCTGCGCACACAATCGCAGTGTTGTACAGCTTGTTTCATCACCTTTGCGAAGTTGCCGCTCTCTCCGGCTCCCGGAGGCGAAGAAGCTGCTTCTTCGCGCAAAGACGATTCTGCCGCTCACAGTGCTCTGCGGTGTGATCCTTCTGCCGAAAGAGGCCCGGGAGCGGTGCTTAGCTCTGCAGAGCACCGTACCTTCGTCTTTAGCCTCTCTTCTCGTCTACATCTTAGCAAAAAGCTTTTCCACTCTGTCTGGCAAGGAGAAACTGTGCCAGCACAGAAAACATCTCCCATCGTGTTCTAGAGGCTGCACGGAGGTCGGTCTGCCGAGTGTTTTGCAAGAAGAGAAAGAAAGTTGTCCAAAACAGCTTGCAATCGAATGTTCATGTGAATAGAAAAGGCAGGAGAGTGGTCAGGTACTGTTTTCTCTCAGTTGGCAAACTGCGCACACAATCGCAGTGTTGTACAGCTTGTTTCATCACCTTTGCGAAGTTGCCGCTCTCTCCGGCTCCCGGAGACGAAGAAGCTGCTTCTTCGCGCAAAGACGATTCTGCCGCTCACAGTGCTCTGCGGTGTGCGCCTTCTGCCGAAAGACGCCCGGGAGCGGTGCTTAGCTCTGCAGAGCACCGTACCTTCGTCTTTAGCCTCTCTTCTCGTCTACATCTTAGCAAAAAGCTTTTCCACTCTGTCTGGAAAGGAGAAACTGTGCCACCACAGAAAACATCTCCCATCGTGTTCTAGAGGCTGCACGGAGGTCTGCCGAGTGTTTTGCAAGAAGAGAAAGAAAGTTGTCCAAAACAGCTTGCAATCGAATGTTCATGTGAATAGAAAAGGCAGGAGAGTGGTCAGGTACTGTTTTCTCTCAGTTGGCAAGCTGCGCACACAATGGCAGTGTTGTACAGCTTGTTTCATCACCTTTGCGAAGTTGCCGCTCTCTCCGGCTCCCGGAGACGAAGAAGCTGCTTCTTCGCGCAAAGACGATTCTGCCGCTCACAGTGCTCTGCGGTGTGCGCCTTCTGCCGAAAGAGGCCCGGGAGCTGTGCTTAGCTCTGCAGAGCACCGTACCTTCGTCTTTAGCCTCTCTTCTCGTCTACATCTTAGCAAAAAGCTTTTCCACTCTGTCTGGCAAGGAGAACCTGTGCCAGCACAGAAAACATCTCCCATCGTGTTCTAGAGGCTGCACGGTGGTCTGTCGAGTGTTTTGCAAGAAGAGAAAGAAAGTTGTCCAAAACAGCTTGCAATCGAATGTTCATGTGAATAGAAAAGGCAGGAGAGTGGTCAGGTACTGTTTTCTCTCAGTTGGCAAGCTGCGCACACAATCGCAGTGTTGTACAGCTTGTTTCATCACCTTTGCGAAGTTGCCGCTCACTCCGGCTCCCGGAGACGAAGAAGCTGCTTCTTCGCGCAAAGACGATTCTGCCGCTCACAGTGCTCTGCGGTGTGCGCCTTCTGCCGAAAGAGGCCCGGGAGCGGTGCTTAGCTCTGCAGAGCACCGTACCTTCGTCTTTAGCCTCTCTTCTCGTCTACATCTTAGCAAAAAGCTTTTCCACTCTGTGTGGCAAGGAGAAACTCTGCCAGCACAGAAAACATCTCCCATCGTCTTCTAGAGGCTGCACGCAGGTCTGCCGAGTGTTTTGCAAGAAGAGAAAGAAAGTTGTCCAAAACAGCTTGCAATCGAATGTTCATGTGAATAGAAAAGGCAGGAGAGTGGTCAGGTACTGTTTTCTCTCAGTTGGCAAACTGCGCACACAATCGCAGTGTTGTACAGCTTGTTTCATCACCTTTGCGAAGTTGCCGCTCTCTCCGGCTCCCGGAGACGAAGAAGCTGCTTCTTCGCGCAAAGACGATTCTGCCGCTCACAGTGCTCTGCAGTGTGTGTCTTCTGCCGAAAGAGGCCCGTGAGCTGTGCTTAGCTCTGCAGAGCACCATACCTGCTTCTTTAGCCTCTCTTCTCGTCTACATCTTAGCAAAAAGCTTTTCCACTCTGTCTGGCAAGGAGAAACTGTGCCAGCACAGAAAACATCTCCCATCGTGTTCTAGAGGCTGCACGGAGGTCGGTCTGCCGAGTGTTTTGCAAGAAGAGAGAGAAAGTTGTCCAAAACAGCTTGCAATCGAATGTTCATGTGAATAGAAAAGGCAGGAGAGTGGTCAGGTACTGTTTTCTCTCAGTTGGCAAGCTGCGCACACAATCGCAGTGTTGTACAGCTTGTTTCATCACCTTTGCGAAGCTGCCGCTCTCTCCGGCTCCCGGAGACGAAGAAGCTGCTTCTTCGCGCAAAGACGATTCTGCCGCTCACAGTGCTCTGCGGTGTGCGCCTTCTGCCGAAAGAGGCCCGGGAGCGGTGCTTAGCTCTGCAGAGCACCGTACCTTCGTCTTTAGCCTCTCTTCTCGTCTACATCTTAGCAAAAAGCTTTTCCACTCTGTCTGGCAAGGAGAAACTGTGCCAGCACAAAAAACATCTCCCATCGTCTTCTAGAGGCTGCACGCAGGTCTGCCGAGTGTTTTGCAAGAAGAGAAAGAAAGTTGTCCAAAACAGCTTGCAATCGAATGTTCATGTGAATAGAAAAGGCAGGAGAGTGGTCAGGTACTGTTTTCTCTCAGTTGGCAAGCGGCGCACACAATCGCAGTGTTGTACAGCTTGTTTCATCACCTTTGCGAAGTTGCCGCTCTCTCCGGCTCCCGGAGACGAAGAAGCTGCTTCTTCGCGCAAAGACGATTCTGCCGCTCACAGTGCTCTGCGGTGTGCGCCTTCTGCCGAAAGAGGTCCGGGTGCGGTGCTTAGCTCTGCAGAGCACCGTACCTTCGTCTTTAGCCTCTCTTCTCGTCTACATCTTAGCAAAAAGCTTTTCCACTCTGTCTGGCAAGGAGAAACTGTGCCAGCACAGAAAACATCTCCCATCGTCTTCTAGAGGCTGCACGGAGGTCTGCCGAGTGTTTTGCAAGAAGAGAAAGAAAGTTGTCCAAAACAGCTTGCAATCGAATGTTCATGTGAATAGAAAAGGCAGGAGAGTGGTCAGGTACTGTTTTCTCTCACTTGGCAAGCGGCGCACACAATCGCAGTGTTGTACAGCTTGTTTCATCACCTTTGCCAAGTTGTCGCTCTCTCTGGCTCCCGGAGACGAAGAAGCTGCTTCTTCGCGCAAAGACGATTCTGCCGCTCACAGTGCTCTGCGGTGTGCGCCTTCTGCCGAAAGAGGTCCGGGAGCGGTGCTTAGCTCTGCAGAGCACCGTACCTTCGTCTTTAGCCTCTCTTCTCGTCTACATCCTAGCAAAAAGCTTTTCAACTCTGTCTGGCAAGGAGAAACTGTGCCAGCACAAAAAACATCTCCCATCGTGTTCTAGAGGCTGCACGGAGGTCTGCCGAGTGTTTTGCAAGAAGAGAAAGAAAGTTGTCCAAAACAGCTTGCAATCGAATGTTCATGTGAATAGAAAAGGCAGGAGAGTGGTCAGGTACTGTTTTCTCTCAGTTGGCAAGCGGCGCACACAATCGCAGTGTTGTACAGCTTGTTTCATCACCTTTGCGAAGTTGCCGCTCTCTCCGGCTCCCGGAGACGAAGAAGCTGCTTCTTCGCGCAAAGACGATTCTGCCGCTCACAGTGCTCTGCGGTGTGCGCCTTCTGCCGAAAGAGGCCCGGGAGCGGTGCTTAGCTCTGCAGAGCACCGTACCTTCGTCTTTAGCCTCTCTTCTCGTCTACATCTTAGCAAAAAGCTTTTCCACTCTGTCTGGCAAGGAGAAACTGTGCCAGCACAGAAAACATCTCCCATCGTGTTCTAGACGCTGCACGGAGGTCTGCCGAGTGTTTTGCAAGAAGAGAAAGAAAGTTGTCCAAAACAGCTTGCAATCGAATGTTCATGTGAATAGAAAAGGCAGGAGAGTGGTCAGGTACTGTTTTCTCTCAGTTGGCAAACTGCGCACACAATCGCAGTGTTGTACAGCTTGTTTCATCACCTTTGCGAAGTTGCCGCTCTCTCCGGCTCCCGGAGACGAAGAAGCTGCTTCTTCGCGCAAAGACGATTCTGCCGCTCACAGTGCTCTGCGGTGTGCGCCTTCTGCCGAAAGAGGCCCGGGAGCGGTGCTTAGCTCTGCAGAGCACCGTACCTTCGTCTTTAGCCTCTCTTCTCGTCTACATCTTAGCAAAAAGCTTTTCAACTCTGTCTGGCAAGGAGAAACTGTGCCAGCACAGAAAACATCTCCCATCGTGTTCTAGAGGCTGCACGGAGGTCTGCCGAGTGTTTTGCAAGAAGAGAAAGAAAGTTGTCCAAAACAGCTTGCAATCGAATGTTCATTTGATTACAAAAGGCAGGAGAGTGGTCAGGTACTGTTTTCTCTCAGTTGGCAAGCGGCGCACACAATCGCAGTGTTGTACAGCTTGTTTCATCACCTTTGCGAAGTTGCCGCTCTCTCCGGCTCCCGGAGACGAAGAAGCTGCTTTTTCGCCCAAAGACGATTCTGCCGCTCACAGTGCTCTGCGCTGTGCGCCTTCTGCCGAAAGAGGTCCGGGTGCGGTGCTTAGCTCTGCAGAGCACCGTACCTTCGTCTTTAGCCTCTCTTCTCGTCTACATCTTAGCAAAAAGCTTTTCCACTCTGTCTGGCAAGGAGAACCTGTGCCAGCACAGAAAACATCTCCCATCGTGTTCTAGAGGCTGCACGGAGGTCTGCCGAGTGTTTTGCAAGAAGAGAGAGAAAGTTGTCCAAAACAGCTTGCAATCGAATGTTCATGTGAATAGAAAAGGCAGGAGAGTGGTCAGGTACTGTTTTCTCTCAGTTGGCAAGCGGCGCACACAATCGCAGTGTTGTACAGCTTGTTTCATCACCTTTGCGAAGTTGTCGCTCTCTCCGGCTCCCGGAGACGAAGAAGCTACTTCTTCGCGCAAAGACGATTCTGCCGCTCACAGTGCTCTGCGCTGTGCGCCTTCTGCCGAAAGAGGCCCGGGAGCGGTGCTTAGCTCTGCAGAGCACCGTACCTTCGTCTTTAGGCTCTCTTCTCGTCTACATCTTAGCAAAAAGCTTTTCCACTCTGTCTGGCAAGGAGAAACTGTGCCAGCACAGAAAACATCTCCCATCGTGTTCTAGAGGCTGCACAGAGGTCTGCCGAGTATTTTGCAAGAAGAGAAAGAAAGTTGTCCAAAACAGCTTGCAATCGAATGTTCATGTGAATAGAAAAGGCAGGAGAGTGGTCAGGTACTGTTTTCTCTCAGTTGGCAAGCTGCCCACACAATCGCAGTGTTGTACAGCTTGTTTCATCACCTTTGCGAAGTTGCCGCTCTCTCCGGCTCCCGGAGACGAAGAAGCTGCTTTTTCGCGCAAAGACGATTCTGCCGCTCACAGTGCTCTGCGGTGTGCGCCTTCTGCCGAAAGAGGTCCGGGTGCGGTGCTTAGCTCTGCAGAGCACCGTACCTTCGTCTTTAGCCTCTCTTCTCGTCTACATCTTAGCAAAAAGCTTTTCCACTCTGTCTGGCAAGGAGAAACTGTGCCAGCACAGAAAACATCTCCCATCGTGTTCTAGAGGCTGCACGGAGGTCTGCCGAGTATTTTGCAAGAAGAGAAAGAAAGTTGTCCAAAACAGCTTGCAATCGAATGTTCATGTGAATAGAAAAGGCAGGAGAGTGGTCAGGTACTGTTTTCTCTCAGTTGGCAAGCTGCGCACACAATCGCAGTGTTGTACAGCTTGTTTCATCACCTTTGCCAAGTTGCCGCTCTCTCCGGCTCCCGGAGACGAAGAAGCTGCTTCTTCGCGCAAAGACGATTCTGCCGCTCACAGTGCTCTGCGGTGTGCGCCTTCTGCCGAAAGAGCCCCGGGAGCTGTGCTTAGCTCTGAGATGCACCATACGTGCTTCTTTAGCCTCTCTTCTCGTCTACATCTTAGCAAAAAGCTTTTCCACTCTGTCTGGCAAGGAGAACCTGTGCCAGCACAGAAAACATCTCCCATCGTCTTCTAGAGGCTGCACGGAGGTCTGCCGAGTGTTTTGCAAGAAGAGAAAGAAAGTTGTCCAAAACAGCTTGCAATCGAATGTTCATGTGAATAGAAAAGGCAGGAGAGTGGTCAGGTACTGTTTTCTCTCACTTGGCAAGCTGCGCACACAATCGCAGTGTTGTACAGCTTGTTTCATCACCTTTGCCAAGTTGTCGCTCTCTCTGGCTCCCGGAGACGAAGAAGCTGCTTCTTGGCGCAAAGACGATTCTGCCGCTCACAGTGCTCTGCGGTGTGCGCCTTCTGCCGAAAGACGCCCGGGAGCGGTGCTTAGCTCTGCAGAGTACCGTACCTTCGTCTTTAGCCTCTCTTCTCGTCTACATCTTAGCAAAAAGCTTTTAAACTCTGTCTGGCAAGGAGAAACTGTGCCAGCACAGAAAACATCTCCCATCGTCTTCTAGAGGCTGCACGGAGGTCTGCCGAGTGTTTTGCAAGAAGAGAGAGAAAGTTGTCCAAAACAGCCTGCAATCGAATGTTCATGTGAATAGAAAAGGCAGGAGAGTGGTCAGGTACTGTTTTCTCTCACTTGGCAAGCGGCGCACACAATCGCAGTGTTGTACAGCTTGTTTCATCACCTTTGCGAAGTTGCCGCTCTCTCCGGCTCCCGGAGAAGAAGAAGCTGCTTCTTCGCGCAAAGACGATTCTGCCGCTCACAGTGCTCTGCGGTGTGCGCCTTCTGCCGAAAGACGCCCGGGAGCGGTGCTTAGCTCTGCAGAGCACCGTACCTTCGTCTTTAGCCTCTCTTCTCGTCTACATCCTACCAAAAAGCTTTTCCACTCTTTCTGGCAGGGAGAAACTGTGCCAGCACAGAAAACATCTCCCATCGTGTTCTAGAGGCTGCACGGAGGTCTGCAGAGTGTTTTGCACGAAGAGAGAGAAAGTTGTCCAAAACAGCTTGCAATCGAATGTTCATGTGAATAGAAAAGGCAGGAGAGTGGTCAGGTACTGTTTTCTCTCAGTTGGCAAGCTGCGCACACAATCGCAGTGTTGTACAGCTTGTTTCATCACCTTTGCGAAGTTGCCGCTCTCTCCGGCTCCCGGAGACGAAGAAGCTGCTTCTTCGCGCAAAGACGATTCTGCCGCTCACAGTGCTCTGCTGTGTGCGCCTTCTGCCGAAAGAAGCCCGGGAGCGGTGCTTAGCTCTGCAGAGCACCGTACCTTCGTCTTTAGCCTCTCTTCTCGTCTACATCTTAGCAAAAAGCTTTTCCACTCTGTCTGGCAAGGAGAAACTGTGCCAGCACAGAAAACATCTCCCATCGTGTTCTAGAGGCTGCACGGAGGTCTGCCGAGTGTTTTGCAAGAAGAGAAAGAAAGTTGTCCAAAACAGCTTGCAATCGAATGTTCATGTGAATAGAAAAGGCAGGAGAGTGGTCAGGTACTGTTTTCTCTCAGTTGGCAAGCTGCGCACACAATCGCAGTGTTGTACAGCTTGTTTCATCACCTTTGCGAAGTTGCCGCTCTCTCCGGCTCCCGGAGACGAAGAAGCTGCTTCTTCGCGCAAAGACGATTCTGCCGCTCACAGTGCTCTGCGGTGTGCGCCTTCTGCCGAAAGAGGTCCGGGAGCGGTGCTTAGCTCTGCAGAGCACCGTACCTTCGTCTTTAGCCTCTCTTCTCGTCTACATCGTAGCAAAAAGCTTTTCAACTCTGTCTGGCAAGGAGAAACTGTGCCAGCACAAAAAACATCTCCCATCGTGTTCTAGAGGCTGCACGGAGGTCTGCCGAGTGTTTTGCAAGAAGAGAAAGAAAGTTGTCCAAAACAGCTTGCAATCGAATGTTCATGTGAATAGAAAAGGCAGGAGAGTGGTCAGGTACTGTTTTCTCTCAGTTGGCAAGCGGCGCACACAATCGCAGTGTTGTACAGCTTGTTTCATCACCTTTGCGAAGTTGCCGCTCTCTCCGGCTCCCGGAGACGAAGAAGCTGCTTCTTCGCGCAAAGACGATTCTGCCGCTCACTGTGTTCTGCAGTGTGTGTCTTCTGCCGAAAGAGGCCCGGGAGCTGTGCTTAGCTCTGCAGAGCACCGTACCTTCGTCTTTAGCCTCTCTTCTCGTCTACATCTTAGCAAAAAGCTTTTCCACTAGTCTGGCAAGGAGAAACTGTGCCAGCACAGAAAACATCTCCCATCGTGTTCTAGACGCTGCACGGAGGTCTGCCGAGTGTTTTGCAAGAAGAGAAAGAAAGTTGTCCAAAACAGCTTGCAATCGGATGTTCATGTGAATAGAAAAGGCAGGAGAGTGGTCACTTACTGTTTTCTCTCAGTTGGCAAACTGCGCACACAATCGCAGTGTTGTACAGCTTGTTTCATCACCTTTGCGAAGTTGCCGCTCTCTCCGGCTCCCGGAGACGAAGAAGCTGCTTCTTCGCGCAAAGACGATTCTGCCGCTCACAGTGCTCTGCGGTGTGCGCCTTCTGCCGAAAGAGGCCCGGGAGCGGTGCTTAGCTCTGCAGAGCACCGTACCTTCGTCTTTAGCCTCTCTTCTCGTCTACATCTTAGCAAAAAGCTTTTCAACTCTGTCTGGCAAGGAGAAACTGTGCCAGCACAGAAAACATCTCCCATCGTGTTCTAGAGGCTGCACGGAGGTCTGCCGAGTGTTTTGCAAGAAGAGAAAGAAAGTTGTCCAAAACAGCTTGCAATCGAATGTTCATTTGATTACAAAAGGCAGGAGAGTGGTCAGGTACTGTTTTCTCTCAGTTGGCAAGCGGCGCACACAATCGCAGTGTTGTACAGCTTGTTTCATCACCTTTGCGAAGTTGCCGCTCTCTCCGGCTCCCGGAGACGAAGAAGCTGCTTTTTCGCCCAAAGACGATTCTGCCGCTCACAGTGCTCTGCGGTGTGCGCCTTCTGCCGAAAGAGGTCCGGGTGCGGTGCTTAGCTCTGCAGAGCACCGTACCTTCGTCTTTAGCCTCTCTTCTCGTCTACATCTTAGCAAAAAGCTTTTCCACTCTGTCTGGCAAGGAGAAACTCTGCCAGCACAGAAAACATCTCCCATCGTGTTCTAGAGGCTGCACGGAGGTCTGCCGAGTGTTTTGCAAGAAGAGAGAGAAAGTTGTCCAAAACAGCTTGCAATCGAATGTTCATGTGAATAGAAAAGGCAGGAGAGTGGTCAGGTACTGTTTTCTCTCAGTTGGCAAGCGGCGCACACAATCGCAGTGTTGTACAGCTTGTTTCATCACCTTTGCCAAGTTGTCGCTCTCTCCGGCTCCCGGAGACGAAGAAGCTACTTCTTCGCGCAAAGACGATTCTGCCGCTCACAGTGCTCAGCGCTGTGCGCCTTCTGCCGAAAGAGGCCCGGGAGCGGTGCTTAGCTCTGCAGAGCACCGTACCTTCGTCTTTAGCCTCTCTTCTCGTCTACATCTTAGCAAAAAGCTTTTCCACTCTGTCTGGCAAGGAGAAACTGTGCCAGCACAGAAAACATCTCCCATCGTGTTCTAGAGGCTGCACAGAGGTCTGCCGAGTATTTTGCAAGAAGAGAAAGAAAGTTGTCCAAAACAGCTTGCAATCGAATGTTCATGTGAATAGAAAAGGCAGGAGAGTGGTCAGGTACTGTTTTCTCTCAGTTGGCAAGCGGCGCACACAATCGCAGTGTTGTACAGCTTGTTTCATCACCTTTGCCAAGTTGTCGCTCTCTCCGGCTCCCGGAGACGAAGAAGCTACTTCTTCGCGCAAAGACGATTCTGCCGCTCACAGTGCTCTGCGGTGTGCGCCTTCTGCCGAAAGAGGCCCGGGAGCGGTGCTTAGCTCTGCAGAGCACCGTACCTTCGTCTTTAGCCTCTCTTCTCGTCTACATCTTAGCAAAAAGCTTTTCCACTCTGTCTGGCAAGGAGAAACTGTGCCAGCACAGAAAACATCTCCCATCGTGTTCTAGAGGCTGTACAGAGGTCTGCCGAGTGTTTTGCAAGAAGAGAAAGAAAGTTGTCCAAAACAGCTTGCAATCGAATGTTCATGTGAATAGAAAAGGCAGGAGAGTGGTCAGGTACTGTTTTCTCTCAGTTGGCAAGCTGCCCACACAATCGCAGTGTTGTACAGCTTGTTTCATCACCTTTGCGAAGTTGCCGCTCTCTCCGGCTCCCGGAGACGAAGAAGCTGCTTCTTTGCGCAAAGACGATTCTGCCGCTCACAGTGCTCTGCGGTGTGCGCCTTCTGCCGAAAGAGGCCCGGGGAGCGGTGCTTAGCTCTGCAGAGCACCGTACCTTCGTCTTTAGCCTCTCTTCTCGTCTACATCTTAGCAAAAAGCTTTTCCACTCTGTCTGGCAAGGAGAAACTGTGCCAGCACAGAAAACATCTCCCATCGTGTTCTAGAGGCTGCACAGAGGTCTGCCGAGTATTTTGCAAGAAGAGAAAGAAAGTTGTCCAAAACAGCTTGCAATCGAATGTTCATGTGAATAGAAAAGGCAGGAGAGTGGTCAGGTACTCTTTTCTCTCAGTTGGCAAGCGGCGCACACAATCGCAGTGTTGTACAGCTTGTTTCATCACCTTTGCCAAGTTGTCGCTCTCTCCGGCTCCCGGAGACGAAGAAGCTACTTCTTCGCGCAAAGACGATCTGCCGCTCACAGTGCTCTGCGCTGTGCGCCTTCTGCCGAAAGAGGCCCGGGAGCGGTGCTTAGCTCTGCAGAGCACCGTACCTTCGTCTTTAGCCTCTCTTCTCGTCTACATCTTAGCAAAAAGCTTTTCCACTCTGTCTGGCAAGGAGAAACTGTGCCAGCACAGAAAATATCTCCCATCGTGTTCTAGAGGCTGCACGGAGGTCTGCCGAGTGTTTTGCAAGAAGAGAAAGAAAGTTGTCCAAAACAGCTTGCAATCGAATGTTCATGTGAATAGAAAAGGCAGGAGAGTGGTCAGGTACTGTTTTCTCTCACTTGGCAAGCTGCGCACACAATCGCAGTGTTGTACAGCTTGTTTCATCACCTTTGCCAAGTTGTCGCTCTCTCTGGCTCCCGGAGACGAAGAAGCTGCTTCTTCGCGCAAAGACGATTCTCCCGCTCACAGTGCTCTGCGGTGTGCGCCTTCTGCCGAAAGACGCCCGGGAGCGGTGCTTAGCTCTGCAGAGCACCGTACCTTCGTCTTTAGCCTCTCTTCTCGTCTACATCTTAGCAAAAAGCTTTTCCACTCTGTCTGGCAAGGAGAAACTGTGCCAGCACAAAAAACATCTCCCATCGTGTTCTAGAGGCTGCACGGAGGTCTGCCGAGTGTTTTGCAAGAAGAGAAAGAAAGTTGTCCAAAACAGCTTGCAATCCAATGTTCATGTGAATAGAAAAGGCAGGAGAGTGGTCAGGTACTGTTTTCTCTCAGTTGGCAAACTGCGCACACAATCGCAGTGTTGTACAGCTTGTTTCATCACCTTTGCGAAGTTGCCGCTCTCTCCGGCTCCCGGAGACGAAGAAGCTGCTTCTTCGCGCAAAGACGATTCTGACACTCACAGTGCTCTGCGGTGTGCGCCTTCTGCCGAAAGAGGTCCGGGAGCGGTGCTTAGCTCTGCAGAGCACCGTACCTTCGTCTTTAGCCTCTCTTCTCGTCTACATCTTAGCAAAAAGCTTTTCCACTCTGTCTGGCAAGGAGAACCTGTGCCAGCACAGAAAACATCTCCCATCGTGTTCTACAGGCTGCACGGAGGTCTGTCGAGTGTTTTGCAAGAAGAGAAAGAAAGTTGTCCAAAACAGCTTGCAATCGAATGTTCATGTGAATAGAAAAGGCAGGAGAGTGGTCAGGTACTGTTTTCTCTCACTTGGCAAGCTGCGCACACAATCGCAGTGTTGTACAGCTTGTTTCATCACCTTTGCGAAGTTGCCGCTCACTCCGGCTCCCGGAGACGAAGAAGCTGCTTCTTCGCGCAAAGACGATTCTGCCGCTCACAGTGCTCTGCGGTATGCGCCTTCAGCCGAAAGACGCCCGGGAGCGGTGCTTAGCTCTGCAGAGCACCGTACCTTCGTCTTTAGCCTCTCTTCTCGTCTACATCTTAGCAAAAAGCTTTTCCACTCTGTCTGGCAAGGAGAAACTGTGCCAGCACAGAAAACATCTCCCATCGCGTTCTAGAGGCTGCACGCAGGTCTGCCGAGTGTTTTGCAAGAAGAGAAAGAAAGTTGTCCAAAACAGCTTGCAATCGAATGTTCATTTGATTACAAAAGGCAGGAGAGTGGTCAGGTACTGTTTTCTCTCAGTTGGCAAGCTGCGCACACAATCGCAGTGTTGTACAGCTTGTTTCATCACCTTTGCCAAGTTGTCGCTCTCTCCGGCTCCTGGAGACGAAGAAGCTGCTTCTTCGCGCAAAGACGATTCTGCCGCTCACAGTGCTCTGCGGTGTGCGCCTTCTGCCGAAAGACGCCCGGGAGCGGTGCTTAGCTCTGCAGAGCACCGTACCTTCGTCTTTAGCCTCTCTTCTCGTCTACATCTTAGCAAAAAGCTTTTCAACTCTGTCTGGCAAGGAGAAACTGTGCCAGCACAGAAAACATCTCCCATCGTCTTCTAGAGGCTGCACGGAGGTCTGCCGAGTGTTTTGCAAGAAGAGAAAGAAAGTTGTCCAAAACAGCTTGCAATCGAATGTTCATGTGAATAGAAAAGGCAGGAGAGTGGTCAGGTACTGTTTTCTCTCAGTTGGCAAGCTGCGCACACAATCGCAGTGTTGTACAGCTTGTTTCATCACCTTTGCAAAGTTGCCGCTCTCTCCGGCTCCCGGAGACGAAGAAGCTGCTTCTTCGCGCAAAGACGATTCTGCCGCTCACAGTGCTCTGCGGTGTGCGCCTTCTGCCGAAAGACGCCCGGGAGCGGTGCTTAGCTCTGCAGAGCACCGTACCTTCGTCTTTAGCCTCTCTTCTCGTCTACATCTTAGCAAAAAGCTTTTCCACTCTTTCTGGCAGGGACAAACTGTGCCAGCACAGAAAACATCTCCCATCGTGTTCTAGAGGCTGCACAGAGGTCTGCCAACTGTTTTGCAAGAAGAGAAAGGAAGTTGTCCAAAACAGCTTGCAATCGAATGTTCATGTAAATACAAAGGGCAGGAGAGTGGTCAGGTACTGTTTTCTCTCACTTGGCAAGCTGCGCACACAATCGCAGTGTTGTACAGCTTGTTTCATCACCTTTGCCAAGTTGCCTCTCTCTCCGGCTCCCGGAGACGAAGCTGCTTCTTCGCGCAAAGACGATTCTGCCGCTCACAGTGCTCTGCGGTGTGCGCCTTCTGCCGAAAGAGCCCCGGGTGCGGTGCTTAGCTCGGCAGAGCACCGTACCTTCGTCTTTAGCCTCTCTTCTCGTCTACATCTTAGCAAAAAGCTTTTCCACTCTGTCTGGCAAGGAGAAACTGTGCCAGCACAAAAAACATCTCCCATCGTGTTCTAGAGGCTGCACGGAGGTCTGCCGAGTGTTTTGCAAGAAGAGAAAGAAAGTTGTCCAAAACAGCTTCCAATCGAATGTTCATGTGAATAGAAAAGGCAGGAGAGTGGTCAGGTACTGTTTTCTCTCAGTTGGCACGCTGCGCACACAATCGCAGTGTTGTACAGCTTGTTTCATCACCTTTGCGAAATTGCCGCTCTCTCCGGCTCCCGGAGACGAAGAAGCTGCTTCTTCGCGCAAAGACGATTCTGCCGCTCACAGTGCTCTGCGGTGTGCGCCTTCTGCCGAAAGACGCCCGGGAGCGGTGCTTAGCTCTGCAGAGCACCGTACCTTCGTCTTTAGCCTCTCTTCTCGTCTACATCTTCGCAAAAAGCTTTTCCACTCTGTCTGGCAAGGAGAAACTGTGCCAGCACAGAAAACATCTCCCATCGTGTTCTAGAGTCTGCACGGAGGTCTGCCGAGTGTTTTGCAAGAAGAGAGAGAAAGTTGTCCAAAACAGCTTCCAATCGAATGTTCATGCGAATAGAAAGGCAGGAGAGTGGTCAGGTACTGTTTTCTCTCAGTTGGCAAGCTGCGCACACAATCGCAGTGTTGTACAGCTTGTTTCATCACCTTTGCGAAGTTGCCGCTCTCTCCGGCTCCCGGAGACGAAGAAGCGGCTTCTTCGCGCAAAGACGATTCTGCCGCTCACAGTGCTCTGCGGTGTGCGCCTTCTGTCGAAAGACGCCCGGGAGCGGTGCTTAGCTCTGCAGAGCACCGTACCTTCGTCTTTAGCCTCTCTTCTCGTCTACATCTTAGCAAAAAGCTTTTCCACTCTTTCTGGCAGGGACAAACTGTGCCAGCACAAAAAACATCTCCCATCGTGTTTTAGAGGCTGCACGGAGGTCTGCCGAGTGTTTTGCAAGAAGAGAGAGAAAGTTGTCCAAAACAGCTTGCAATCGAATTTTCAAGTGAATAGAAAAGGCAGGAGAGTGGTCAGGTAATGTTTTCTCTCACTTGGCAAGCTGCGCACACAATCGCAGTGTTGTACAGCTTGTTTCATCACCTTTGCGAAGTTGCCGCTCTCTCCGGCTCCCGGAGACGAAGAAGCTGCTTCTTCGCGCAAAGACGATTCTGCCGCTCACAGTGCTCTGCGGTGTGCGCCTTCTGTCGAAAGACGCCCGGGAGCGGTGCTTAGCTCTGCAGAGCACCGTACCTTCGTCTTTAGCCTCTCTTCTCGTCTACATTTTAGCAAAAAGCTTTTCCACTCTGTGTGGCAAGGAGAAACTGTGCCAGCACAGAAAACATCTCCCATCGTGTTCTAGAGGCTGCACGGAGGTCTGCCGAGTGTTTTGCAAGAAGAGAAAGAAAGTTGTCCAAAACAGCTTGCAATCGAATGTTCATGTGAATAGAAAAGGCAGGAGAGTGGTCAGGTACTGTTTTCTCTCAGTTGGCAAGCTGCGCACACAATCGCAGTGTTGTACAGCTTGTTTCATCACCTTTGCGAAGTTGCAGCTCTCTCCGGCTCCCGGAGACGAAGAAGCTGCTTCTTCGCGCAAAGACGATTCTGCCGCTCACAGTGCTCTGCGGTGTGCGCCTTCTGCCGAAAGACGCCCGGGAGCGGTGCTTAGCTCTGCAGAGCACCGTACCTTCGTCTTTAGCCTCTCTTCTCGTCTACATCTTAGCAAAAAGCTTTTCCACTCTTTCTGGCAGGGACAAACTGTGCCAGCACAGAAAACATCTCCCATCGTGTTCTAGAGGCTGCACGGAGGTCTGCCAAGTGTTTTGCAAGAAGAGAAAGGAAGTTGTCCAAAACAGCTTGCAATCGAATGTTCATGTGAATACAAAAGGCAGGAGAGTGGTCAGGTACTGTTTTCTCTCACTTGGCAAGCTGCGCACACAATCGCAGTGTTGTACAGCTTGTTTCATCACCTTTGCGAAGCTGCCGCTCTCTCCGGCTCCCGGAGACGAAGAAGCTGCTTCTTCGCGCAAAGACGATTCTGATGCTCACAGTGCTCTGCGGTGTGCGCCTTCTGCCGAAAGACGCCCGGGAGCGGTGCTTAGCTCTGCAGAGCACCGTACCTTCGTCTTTAGCCTCTCTTCTCGTCTACATCTTCGCAAAAAGCTTTTCCACTCTGTCTGGCAAGGAGAACCTGTGCCAGCACAGAAAACATCTCCCATCGTGTTCTAGAGGCTGCACGCAGGTCTGGCGAGTGTTTTGCAAGAAGAGAAAGAAAGTTGTCCAAAACAGCTTGCAATCGAATGTTCATGTGAATAGAAAAGGCAGGAGAGTGGTCAGGTACTGTTTTCTCTCACTTGGCAAGCTGCGCACACAATCGCAGTGTTGTACAGCTTGTTTCATCACCTTTGCGAAGTTGCCGCTCTCTCCGGCTCCCGGAGACGAAGAAGCTGCTTCTTCGCGCAAAGACGATTCTGCCGCTCACAGTGCTCTGCTGTGTGCGCCTTCTGCCGAAAGAGGCCCGGGAGCGGTGCTTAGCTCTGCAGAGCACCGTACCTTCGTCTTTAGCCTCTCTTCTCGTCTACATCTTAGCAAAAAGCTTTTAAACTCTGTCTGGCAAGGAGAAACTGTGCCAGCACAAAAAACATCTCCCATCGTGTTCTAGAGGCTGCACGGAGGTCTGCCGAGTGTTTTGCAAGAAGAGAAAGAAAGTTGTCCAAAACAGCTTGCAATCGAATGTTCATGTAAATACAAAGGGCAGGAGAGTGGTCAGGTACTGTTTTCTCTCACTTGGCAAGCTGCGCACACAATCGCAGTGTTGTACAGCTTGTTTCATCACCTTTGCCAAGTTGCCTCTCTCTCCGGCTCCCGGAGACGAAGCTGCTTCTTCGCGCAAAGACGATTCTGCCGCTCACAGTGCTCTGCGGTGTGCGCCTTCTGCCGAAAGAGCCCCGGGTGCGGTGCTTAGCTCGGCAGAGCACCGTACCTTCGTCTTTAGCCTCTCTTCTCGTCTACATCTTAGCAAAAAGCTTTTAAACTCTGTCTGGCAAGGAGAAACTGTGCCAGCACAAAAAACATCTCCCATCGTGTTCTAGAGGCTGCACGGAGGTCTGCCGAGTGTTTTGCAAGAAGAGAAAGAAAGTTGTCCAAAACAGCTTCCAATCGAATGTTCATGTGAATAGAAAAGGCAGGAGAGTGGTCAGGTACTGTTTTCTCTCAGTTGGCACGCTGCGCACACAATCGCAGTGTTGTACAGCTTGTTTCATCACCTTTGCGAAATTGCCGCTCTCTCCGGCTCCCGGAGACGAAGAAGCTGCTTCTTCGCGCAAAGACGATTCTGCCGCTCACAGTGCTCTGCGGTGTGCGCCTTCTGCCGAAAGACGCCCGGGAGCGGTGCTTAGCTCTGCAGAGCACCGTACCTTCGTCTTTAGCCTCTCTTCTCGTCTACATCTTCGCAAAAAGCTTTTCCACTCTGTCTGGCAAGGAGAAACTGTGCCAGCACAGAAAACATCTCCCATCGTGTTCTAGAGTCTGCACGGAGGTCTGCCGAGTGTTTTGCAAGAAGAGAGAGAAAGTTGTCCAAAACAGCTTCCAATCGAATGTTCATGCGAATAGAAAAGGCAGGAGAGTGGTCAGGTACTGTTTTCTCTCAGTTGGCAAGCTGCGCACACAATCGCAGTGTTGTACAGCTTGTTTCATCACCTTTGCGAAGTTGCCGCTCTCTCCGGCTCCCGGAGACGAAGAAGCGGCTTCTTCGCGCAAAGACGATTCTGCCGCTCACAGTGCTCTGCGGTGTGCGCCTTCTGTCGAAAGACGCCCGGGAGCGGTGCTTAGCTCTGCAGAGCACCGTACCTTCGTCTTTAGCCTCTCTTCTCGTCTACATCTTAGCAAAAAGCTTTTCCACTCTTTCTGGCAGGGACAAACTGTGCCAGCACAAAAAACATCTCCCATCGTGTTTTAGAGGCTGCACGGAGGTCTGCCGAGTGTTTTGCAAGAAGAGAGAGAAAGTTGTCCAAAACAGCTTGCAATCGAATGTTCAAGTGAATAGAAAAGGCAGGAGAGTGGTCAGGTACTGTTTTCTCTCACTTGGCAAGCTGCGCACACAATCGCAGTGTTGTACAGCTTGTTTCATCACCTTTGCGAAGTTGCCGCTCTCTCCGGCTCCCGGAGACGAAGAAGCTGCTTCTTCGCGCAAAGACGATTCTGCCGCTCACAGTGCTCTGCGGTGTGCGCCTTCTGTCGAAAGACGCCCGGGAGCGGTGCTTAGCTCTGCAGAGCACCGTACCTTCGTCTTTAGCCTCTCTTCTCGTCTACATTTTAGCAAAAAGCTTTTCCACTCTGTCTGGCAAGGAGAAACTGTGCCAGCACAGAAAACATCTCCCATCGTGTTCTAGAGGCTGCACGGAGGTCTGCCGAGTGTTTTGCAAGAAGAGAAAGAAAGTTGTCCAAAACAGCTTGCAATCGAATGTTCATGTGAATAGAAAAGGCAGGAGAGTGGTCAGGTACTGTTTTCTCTCAGTTGGCAAGCTGCGCACACAATCGCAGTGTTGTACAGCTTGTTTCATCACCTTTGCGAAGTTGCAGCTCTCTCCGGCTCCCGGAGACGAAGAAGCTGCTTCTTCGCGCAAAGACGATTCTGCCGCTCACAGTGCTCTGCGGTGTGCGCCTTCTGCCGAAAGACGCCCGGGAGCGGTGCTTAGCTCTGCAGAGCACCGTACCTTCGTCTTTAGCCTCTCTTCTCGTCTACATCTTAGCAAAAAGCTTTTCCACTCTTTCTGGCAGGGACAAACTGTGCCAGCACAGAAAACATCTCCCATCGTGTTCTAGAGGCTGCACGGAGGTCTGCCAAGTGTTTTGCAAGAAGAGAAAGGAAGTTGTCCAAAACAGCTTGCAATCGAATGTTCATGTGAATACAAAAGGCAGGAGAGTGGTCAGGTACTGTTTTCTCTCACTTGGCAAGCTGCGCACACAATCGCAGTGTTGTACAGCTTGTTTCATCACCTTTGCGAAGCTGCCGCTCTCTCCGGCTCCCGGAGACGAAGAAGCTGCTTCTTCGCGCAAAGACGATTCTGATGCTCACAGTGCTCTGCGGTGTGCGCCTTCTGCCGAAAGACGCCCGGGAGCGGTGCTTAGCTCTGCAGAGCACCGTACCTTCGTCTTTAGCCTCTCTTCTCGTCTACATCTTCGCAAAAAGCTTTTCCACTCTGTCTGGCAAGGAGAACCTGTGCCAGCACAGAAAACATCTCCCATCGTGTTCTAGAGGCTGCACGCAGGTCTGGCGAGTGTTTTGCAAGAAGAGAAAGAAAGTTGTCCAAAACAGCTTGCAATCGAATGTTCATGTGAATAGAAAAGGCAGGAGAGTGGTCAGGTACTGTTTTCTCTCACTTGGCAAGCTGCGCACACAATCGCAGTGTTGTACAGCTTGTTTCATCACCTTTGCGAAGTTGCCGCTCTCTCCGGCTCCCGGAGACGAAGAAGCTGCTTCTTCGCGCAAAGACGATTCTGCCGCTCACAGTGCTCTGCTGTGTGCGCCTTCTGCCGAAAGAGGCCCGGGAGCGGTGCTTAGCTCTGCAGAGCACCGTACCTTCGTCTTTAGCCTCTCTTCTCGTCTACATCTTAGCAAAAAGCTTTTAAACTCTGTCTGGCAAGGAGAAACTGTGCCAGCACAAAAAACATCTCCCATCGTGTTCTAGAGGCTGCACGGAGGTCTGCCGAGTGTTTTGCAAGAAGAGAAAGAAAGTTGTCCAAAACAGCTTGCAATCGAATGTTCATGTGAATAGAAAAGGCAGGAGAGTGGTCAGGTACTGTTTTCTCTCAGTTGGCACGCAGCGCACACAATCACAGTGTTGTACAGCTTGTTTCTTCACCTTTGCGAAGTTGCCGCTCTCTCCGGCTCCCGGAGACGAAGAAGCTGCTTCTTCGCGCAAAGACGATTCTGCCGCTCACAGTGCTCTGCGGTGTGCGCCTTCTGCCGAAAGAGCCCCGGGAGCTGTGCTTAGCTCTGAGATGCACCATACATGCTTCTTTAGCCTCTCTTCTCGTCTACATCTTAGCAAAAAGCTTTTCCACTCTGTCTGGCAAGGAGAACCTGTGCCAGCACAGAAAACATCTCCCATCGTGTTCTAGAGGCTGCACGGAGGTCTGCCGAGTGTTTTGCAATAAGAGAAAGAAAGTTGTCCAAAACAGCTTGCAATCGAATGTTCATGTGATTACAAAAGGCAGGAGAGTGGTCAGGTACTGTTTTCTCTCAGTTGGCAAGCTGCGCACACAATGGCAGTGTTGTACAGCTTGTTTCATCACCTTTGCGAAGTTGCCGCTCTCTCCGGCTCCCGGAGACGAAGAAGCTGCTTCTTCGCGCAAAGACGATTCTGCCGCTCACAGTGCTCTGCGGTGTGCGCCTTCTGCCGAAAGACGCCCGGGAGCGGTGCTTAGCTCTGCAGAGCACCGTACCTTCATCTTTAGCCTCTCTTCTCGTCTACATCTTAGCAAAAAGCTTTTCCACTCTGTCTGGCAAGGAGAAACTGTGCCAGCACAGAAAACATCTCCCATCGTGTTCTAGAGGCTGCACGGAGGTCTGCCGAGTGTTTTGCAAGAAGAGAGAGAAAGTTGTCCAAAACAGCCTGCAATCGAATGTTCATGTGAATAGAAAAGGCAGGAGAGTGGTCAGGTACTGTTTTCTCTCACTTGGCAAGCGGCGCACACAATCGCAGTGTTGTACAGCTTGTTTCATCACCTTTGCGAAGTTGCCGCTCTCTCCGGCTCCCGGAGACGAAGAAGCTGCTTCTTCGCGCAAAGACGATACTGCCGCTCACAGTGCTCTGCGGTGTGTGCCTTCTGCCGAAAGACGACCGGGAGCGGTGCTTAGCTCTGCAGAGAACCGTACCTTCGTCTTTAGCCTTTCTTCTCGTCTACAGCTTAGCAAAAAGCTTTTCCACTCTTTCTGGCAGGGAGAAACTGTGCCAGCACAGAAAACATCTCCCATCGTGTTCTAGAGGCTGCACGGAGGTCTGCAGAGTGTTTTGCACGAAGAGAAAGAACGTTGTCCAAAACAGCTTGCAATCGAATGTTCATGTGAATAGAAAAGTCAGGAGAGTGGTCAGGTACTGTTTGCTCTCAGTTGGCAAGCTGCGCACACAATCGCAGTGTTGTACAGCTTGTTTCATCACCTTTGCGAAGTTGCCGCTCTCTCCGGCTCCCGGAGACGAAGAAGCTGCTTCTTCGCGCAAAGACGATTCTGCCGCTCACAGTGCTCTGCGGTGTGCGCCTTCTGCCGAAAGAAGCCCGGGAGCGGTGCTTAGCTCTGCAGAGCACCGTACCTTCGTCTTTAGCCTCTCTTCTCGTCTACATCTTAGCAAAAAACTTTTCCACTCTGTCTGGCAAGGAGAAACTGTGCCAGCACAGAAAACATCTCCCATCGAGTTCTAGAGGCTGCACGGAGGTCTGTCGAGTGTTTTGCAAGAAGAGAAAGAAAGTTGTCCAAAACAGCTTCCAATCGAATGTTCATGTGAATAGAAAAGGCAGCAGAGTGGTCAGGTACTGTTTTCTCTCACTTGGCAAGCGGCGCACACAATCGCAGTGTTGTACAGCTTGTTTCATCACCTTTGCGAAGTTGCCGCTCTCTCCGGCTCCCGGAGACGAAGAAGCTGCTTCTTCGCGCAAAGACGATTCTGCCGCTCACAGTGCTCTGCGGTGTGCGCCTTCTGCCGAAAGAGGTCCGGGAGCGGTGCTTAGCTCTGCAGAGCACCGTACCTTCGTCTTTAGCCTCTCTTCTCGTCTACATCGTAGCAAAAAGCTTTTCAACTCTGTATGGCAAGGAGAAACTGTGCCAGCACAAAAAACATCTCCCATCGTGTTCTAGAGGCTGCACGGAGGTCTGCCGAGTGTTTTGCAAGAAGAGAAAGAAAGTTGTCCAAAACAGCTTCCAATCGAATGTTCATGTGAATAGAAAAGGCAGGAGAGTGGTCAGGTACTGTTTTCTCTCAGTTGGCAAGCGGCGCACACAATCGCAGTGTTGTACAGCTTGTTTCATCACCTTTGCGAAGTTGCCGCTCTCTCCGGCTCCCGGAGACGAAGAAGCTGCTTCTTCGCGCAAAGACGATTCTGCCGCTCACTGTGTTCTGCAGTGTGTGTCTTCTGCCGAAAGAGGCCCGGGAGCTGTGCTTAGCTCTGCAGAGCACCGTACCTTCGTCTTTAGCCTCTCTTCTCGTCTACATCTTAGCAAAAAGCTTTTCCACTCTTTCTGGCAGGGAGAAACTGTGCCAGCACAGAAAACATCTCCCATCGTGTTCTAGAGGCTGCACGGAGGTCTGCCAAGTGTTTTGCAAGAAGAGAAAGGAAGTTGTCCAAAACAGCTTGCAATCGAATGTTCATGTGAATACAAAAGGCAGGAGAGTGGTCAGGTACTGTTTTCTCTCACTTGGCAAGCTGCGCACACAATCGCAGTGTTGTACAGCTTGTTTCATCACCTTTGCGAAGCTGCCGCTCTCTCCGGCTCCCGGAGACGAAGAAGCTGCTTCTTCGCGCAAAGACGATTCTGACGCTCACAGTGCTCTGCGGTGTGCGCCTTCTGCCGAAAGACGCCCGGGAGCGGTGCTTAGCTCTGCAGAGCACCGTACCTTCGTCTTTAGCCTCTCTTCTCGTCTACATCTTCGCAAAAAGCTTTTCCACTCTGTCTGGCAAGGAGAACCTGTGCCAGCACAGAAAACATCTCCCATCGTGTTCTAGAGGCTGCACGCAGGTCTGGCGAGTGTTTTGCAAGAAGAGAAAGAAAGTTGTCCAAAACAGCTTGCAATCGAATGTTCATGTGAATAGAAAAGGCAGGAGAGTGGTCAGGTACTGTTTTCTCTCACTTGGCAAGCTGCGCACACAATCGCAGTGTTGTACAGCTTGTTTCATCACCTTTGCGAAGCTGCCGCTCTCTCCGGCTCCCGGAGACGAAGAAGCTGCTTCTTCGCGCAAAGACGATACTGCCGCTCACAGTGCTCTGCGGTGTGCGCCTTCTGCCGAAAGACGACCGGGAGCGGTGCTTAGCTCTGCAGAGAACCGTACCTTCGTCTTTAGCCTTTCTTCTCGTCTACAGCTTAGCAAAAAGCTTTTCCACTCTTTCTGGCAGGGAGAAACTGTGCCAGCACAGAAAACATCTCCCATCGTGTTCTAGAGGCTGCACGGAGGTCTGCAGAGTGTTTTGCACGAAGAGAAAGAACGTTGTCCAAAACAGCTTGCAATCGAATGTTCATGTGAATAGAAAAGGCAGGAGAGTGGTCAGGTACTGTTTGCTCTCAGTTGGCAAGCTGCGCACACAATCGCAGTGTTGTACAGCTTGTTTCATCACCTTTGCGAAGTTGCCGCTCTCTCCGGCTCCCGGAGACGAAGAAGCTGCTTCTTCGCGCAAAGACGATTCTGCCGCTCACAGTGCTCTGCGGTGTGCGCCTTCTGCCGAAAGAAGCCCGGGAGCGGTGCTTAGCTCTGCAGAGCACCGTACCTTCGTCTTTAGCCTCTCTTCTCGTCTACATCTTAGCAAAAAGCTTTTCCACTCTGTCTGGCAAGGAGAAACTGTGCCAGCACAAAAAACATCTCCCATCGTGTTCTAGAGGCTGCACGGAGGTCTGCCGAGTGTTTTGCAAGAAGAGAAAGAAAGTTGTCCAAAACAGCTTGCAATCGAATGTTCATGTGAATAGAAAAGGCAGGAGAGTGGTCAGGTACTGTTTTCTCTCACTTGGCAAGCTGCGCACACAATCGCAGTGTTGTACAGCTTGTTTCATCACCTTTGCGAAGTTGCCGCTCACTCCGGCTCCCGGAGACGAAGAAGCTGCTTCTTCGCGCAAAGACGATTCTGCCGCTCACAGTGCTCTGCGGTGTGCGCCTTCTGCCGAAAGACGTCCGGGAGCGGTGCTTAGCTCTGCAGAGCACCGTACCTTCGTCTTTAGCCTCTCTTCTCGTCTACATCGTAGCAAAAAGCTTTTCAACTCTGTATGGCAAGGAGAAACTGTGCCAGCACAAAAAACATCTCCCATCGTGTTCTAGAGGCTGCACGGAGGTCTGCCGAGTGTTTTGCAAGAAGAGAAAGAAAGTTGTCCAAAACAGCTTCCAATCGAATGTTCATGTGAATAGAAAAGGCAGGAGAGTGGTCAGGTACTGTTTTCTCTCAGTTGGCAAGCGGCGCACACAATCGCAGTGTTGTACAGCTTGTTTCATCACCTTTGCGAAATTGCCGCTCTCTCCGGCTCCCGGAGACGAAGAAGCTGCTTCTTCGCGCAAAGACGATTCTGCCGCTCACTGTGTTCTGCAGTGTGTGTCTTCTGCCGAAAGAGGCCCGGGAGCTGTGCTTAGCTCTGCAGAGCACCGTACCTTCGTCTTTAGCCTCTCTTCTCGTCTACATCTTAGCAAAAAACTTTTCCACTCTGTCGGGCAAGGAGAAACTGTGCCAGCACAGAAAACATCTCCCATCGTGTTCTAGAGGCTCCACGGAGGTCTGCCGAGTATTTTGCAAGAAGAGAAAGAAAGTTGTCCAAAACAGCTTGCAATCGAATGTTCATGTGAATAGAAAAGTCAGGAGAGTGGTCAGGTACTGTTTTCTCTCAGTTGGCAAGCTGCGCACACAATCGCAGTGTTGTACAGCTTGTTTCATCACCTTTGCGAAGTTGCCGCTCTCTCCGGCTCCCGGAGACGAAGAAGCTGCTTCTTCGCGCAAAGACGATTCTGCCGCTCACAGTGCTCTGCGGTGTGCGCCTTCTGCCGAAAGAGGCATGGGAGGGGTGCTTAGCTCTGCAGAGCACCGTACCTTCGTCTTTAGCCTCTCTTCTCGTCTACATCTTAGCAAAAAGCTTTTCAACTCTGTCTGGCAAGGAGAAACTGTGCCAGCACAAAAAACATCTCCCATCGTGTTCTAGAGGCTGCACGGAGGTCTGCCGAGTGTTTTGCAAGAAGAGAAAGAAAGTTGTCCAAAACAGCTTCCAATCGAATGTTCATGTGAATAGAAAAGGCAGGAGAGTGGTCAGGTACTGTTTTCTCTCAGTTGGCACGCAGCGCACACAATCGCAGTGTTGTACAGCTTGTTTCTTCACCTTTGCGAAGTTGCCGCTCTCTCCGGCTCCCGGAGACGAAGAAGCTGCTTCTTCGCGCAAAGACGATTCTGCCGCTCCCAGTGCTCTGCGGTGTGCGCCTTCTGCCGAAAGAGCCCCGGGAGCTGTGCTTAGCTCTGAGATGCACCATACGTGCTTCTTTAGCCTCTCTTCTCGTCTACATCTTAGCAAAAAGCTTTTCCACTCTGTCTGGCAAGGAGAACCTGTGCCAGCACAGAAAACATCTCCCATCGTCTTCTAGAGGCTGCACGGAGGTCTGCCGAGTGTTTTGCAAGAAGAGAAAGAAAGTTGTCCAAAACAGCTTCCAATCGAATGTTCATGTGATTACAAAAGGCAGGAGAGTGGTCAGGTACTGTTTTCTCTCAGTTGGCAAGCGGCGCACACAATCGCAGTGTTGTACAGCTTGTTTCATCACCTTTGCGAAGTTGCCGCTCTCTCCGGCTCCCGGAGACGAAGAAGCTGCTTCTTCGCGCAAAGACGATTCTGCCGCTCACAGTGCTCTGCGGTGTGCGCCTTCTGCCGAAAGACGCCCGGGAGCGGTGCTTAGCTCTGCAGAGCACCGTACCTTCGTCTTTAGCCTCTCTTCTCGTCTACATCTTAGCAAAAAGCTTTTCCACTCTGTCTGGCAAGGAGAAACTGTGCCAGCACAGAAAACATCTCCCATCATGTTCTAGAGGCTGCACGGAGGTCTGCCGAGTGTTTTGCAAGAAGAGAGAGAAAGTTGTCCAAAACAGCCTGCAATCGAATGTTCATGTGAATAGAAAAGGCAGGAGAGTGGTCAGGTACTGTTTTCTCTCACTTGGCAAGCTGCGCACACAATCGCAGTGTTGTACAGCTTGTTTCATCACCTTTGCGAAGTTGCCGCTCTCTCCGGCTCCCGGAGACGAAGAAGCTGCTTCTTCGCGCAAAGACGATTCTGCCGCTCACAGTGCTCTGCGGTGTGCGCCTTCTGCCGAAAGACGACCGGGAGCGGTGCTTAGCTCTGTAGAGAACCGTACCTTCGTCTTTAGCCTCTCTTCTCGTCTACATCTTAGCAAAAAGCTTTTCCACTCTTTCTGGCAGGGAGAAACTGTGCCAGCACAGAAAACATCTCCCATCGTGTTCTAGAGGCTGCACGGAGGTCTGCAGAGTGTTTTGCACAAAGAGAAAGAACGTTGTCCAAAACAGCTTGCAATCGAATGTTCATGTGAATAGAAAAGGCAGGAGAGTGGTCAGGTACTGTTTTCTCTCAGTTGGCAAGCTGCGCACACAATCGCAGTGTTGTACAGCTTGTTTCATCACCTTTGCGAAGTTGCCGCTCTCTCCGGCTCCCGGAGACGAAGAAGCTGCTTCTTCGCGCAAAGACGATTCTGCCGCTCACAGTGCTCTGCGGTGTGCGCCTTCTGCCGAAAGACGTCCGGGAGCGGTGCTTAGCTCTGCAGAGCACCGTACCTTCGTCTTTAGCCTCTCTTCTCGTCTACATCGTAGCAAAAAGCTTTTCAACTCTGTCTGGCAAGGAGAAACTGTGCCAGCACAAAACACATCTCCCATCGTGTTCTAGAGGCTGCACGCAGGTCTGCCGAGTGTTTTGCAAGAAGAGAAAGAAAGTTGTCCAAAACAGCTTGCAATCGAATGTTCATGTGAATAGAAAAGGCAGGAGAGTGGTCAGGTACTGTTTTCTCTCAGTTGGCAAGCGGCGCACACAATCGCAGTGTTGTACAGCTTGTTTCATCACCTTTGCGAAGTTGCCGCTCTCTCCGGCTCCCGGAGACGAAGAAGCTGCTTCTTCGCGCAAAGACGATTCTGCCGCTCACAGTGCTCTGCGGTGTGCGCCTTCTGCCGAAAGAGGTCCGGGAGCGGTGCTTAGCTCTGCAGAGCACCGTACCTTCGTCTTTAGCCTCTCTTCTCGTCTACATCGTAGCAAAAAGCTTTTCAACTCTGTATGGCAAGGAGAAACTGTGCCAGCACAAAAAACATCTCCCATCGTGTTCTAGAGGCTGCACGGAGGTCTGTCGAGTGTTTTGCAAGAAGAGAAAGAAAGTTGTCCAAAACAGCTTCCAATCGAATGTTCATGTGAATAGAAAAGGCAGGAGAGTGGTCAGGTACTGTTTTCTCTCAGTTGGCAAGCGGCGCACACAATCGCAGTGTTGTACAGCTTGTTTCATCACCTTTGCGAAGTTGCCGCTCTCTCCGGCTCCCGGAGACGAAGAAGCTGCTTCTTCGCGCAAAGACGATTCTGCCGCTCACTGTGTTCTGCAGTGTGTGTCTTCTGCCGAAAGAGGCCCGGGAGCTGTGCTTAGCTCTGCAGAGCACCGTACCTTCGTCTTTAGCCTCTCTTCTCGTCTACATCTTAGCAAAAAGCTTTTCCGCTCTGTCTGGCAAGGAGAAACTGTGCCAGCACAGAAAACATCTCCCATCGTGTTCTAGAGGCTCCACGGAGGTCTGCCGAGTATTTTGCAAGAAGAGAAAGAAAGTTGTCCAAAACAGCTTGCAATCGAATGTTCATGTGAATAGAAAAGGCAGGAGAGTGGTCAGGTACTGTTTTCTCTCAGTTGGCAAGCTGCGCACACAATCGCAGTGTTGTACAGCTTGTTTCATCACCTTTGCGAAGTTGCCGCTCTCTCCGGCTCCCGGAGGCGAAGAAGCTGCTTCTTCGCGCAAAGACGATTCTGCCGCTCACAGTGCTCTGCGGTGTGCGCCTTCTGCCGAAAGAGGCCCGGGAGCGGTGCTTAGCTCTGCAGAGCACCGTACCTTCGTCTTTAGCCTCTCTTCTCGTCTACATCTTAGCAAAAAGCTTTTCAACTCTGTCTGGCAAGGAGAAACTGTGCCAGCACAGAAAACATCTCCCATCGTGTTCTAGAGGCTGCACGGAGGTCTGCCGAGTGTTTTGCAAGAAGAGAAAGAAAGTTGTCCAAAACAGCTTGCAATCGAATGTTCATTTGATTACAAAAGGCAGGAGAGTGGTCAGGTACTGTTTTCTCTCAGTTGGCAAGCTGCGCACACAATCGCAGTGTTGTACAGCTTGTTTCATCACCTTTGCGAAGTTGCCGCTCTCTCCGGCTCCCGGAGACGAAGAAGCTGCTTCTTCGCGCAAAGACGATTCTGCCGCTCACAGTGGTCTGCGGTGTGCGCCTTCTGCCGAAAGACGCCCGGGAGCCGTGCTTAGCTCTGCAGAGCACCGTACCTTCGTCTTTAGCCTCTCTTCTCGTCTACATATTCGCAAAAAGCTTTTCCACTCTGTCTGGCAAGGAGAAACTGTGCCAGCACAGAAAACATCTCCCATCGTGTTCTAGAGGCTGCACGGAGGTCTGCCGAGTGTTTTGCAAGAAGAGAGAGAAAGTTGTCCAAAACAGCTTCCAATCGAATGTTCATGCGAATAGAAAAGGCAGGAGAGTGGTCAGGTACTGTTTTCTCTCACTTGGCAAGCTGCGCACACAATCGCAGTGTTGTACAGCTTGTTTCATCACCTTTGCGAAGTTGCCGCTCTCTCCGGCTCCCGGAGACGAAGAAGCTGCTTCTTCGCGCAAAGACGATTCTGCCGCTCACAGTGCTCTGCGGTGTGCGCCTTCTGTCGAAAGACGCCCGGGAGCCGTGCTTAGCTCTGCAGAGCACCGTACCTTCGTCTTTAGCCTCTCTTCTCGTCTACATCTTAGCAAAAAGCTTTTCCACTCTTTCTGGCAGGGACAAACTGTGCCAGCACAGAAAACATCTCCCATCGTGTTCTAGAGGCTGCACGGAGGTCTGTCGAGTGTTTTGCAAGAAGAGAAAGAAAGTTGTCCAAAACAGCTTGCAATCGAATGTTCATGTGAATAGAAAAGGCAGGAGAGTGGTCAGGTACTGTTTTCTCTCAGTTGGCAAGCTGCGCACACAATCGCAGTGTTGTACAGCTTGTTTCATCACCTTTGCGAAGTTGCCGCTCTCTTCGGCTCCCGGAGACGAAGAAGCTGCTTCTTCGCGCAAAGACGATTCTGCCGCTCACAGTGCTCTGCGGTGTGCGCCTTCTGCCGAAAGAGGTCCGGGTGCGGTGCTTAGCTCGGCAGAGCACCGTACCTTCGTCTTTAGCCTCTCTTCTCGTCTACATCTTAGCAAAAAGCTTTTCCACTCTGTCTGGCAAGGAGAAACTGTGCCAGCACCAAAAACATCTCCCATCGTGTTCTAGAGGCTGCACGGAGGTCTGCCGAGTGTTTTGCAAGAAGAGAGAGAAAGTTGTCCAAAACAGCTTGCAATCGAATGTTCAAGTGAATAGAAAAGGCAGGAGAGTGGTCAGGTACTGTTTTCTCTCAGTTGGCAAGCTGCGCACACAATCGCAGTGTTGTACAGCTTGTTTCATCACCTTTGCGAAGTTGCCGCTCTCTCCGGCTCCCGGAGACGAAGAAGCTGCTTCTTCGCGCAAAGACGATTCTGCCGCTCACAGTGCTCTGCGGTGTGCGCCTTCTGCCGAAAGACGCCCGGGAGCGGTTCTTAGCTCTGCAGAGCACCGTACCTTCGTCTTTAGCCTCTCTTCTCGTCTACATCTTAGCAAAAAGCTTTTCCACTCTGTCTGGCAAGGAGAAACTGTGCCAGCACAGAAAACATCTCCCATCGTGTTCTAGAGGCTGCACGGAGGTCTGCCGAGTGTTTTGCAAGAAGAGAGAGAAAGTTGTCCAAAACAGCTTGCAATCGAATGTTCATGTGAATAGAAAAGGCAGGAGAGTGGTCAGGTACTGTTTTCTCTCAGTTGGCAAGCTGCGCACACAATCGCAGTGTTGTACAGCTTGTTTCATCACCTTTGCGAAGTTGCCGCTCTCTCCGGCTCCCGGAGACGAAGAAGCTGCTTCTTCGCGCAAAGACGATTCTGCCGCTCACAGTGCTCTGCGGTGTGCGCCTTCTGCCGAAAGACGCCCGGGAGCGGTGCTTAGCTCTGCAGAGCACCGTACCTTCGTCTTTAGCCTCTCTTCTCGTCTACATCTTAGCAAAAAGCTTTTCCACTCTGTCTGGCAAGGAGAAACTGTGCCAGCACAGAAAACATCCTCCATCGTGTTCTAGAGGCTGCACGGAGGTCTGCCGAGTGTTTTGCAAGAAGAGAGAGAAAGTTGTCCAAAACAGCTTGCAATCGAATGTTCATGTGAATAGAAAAGGCAGGAGAGTGGTCAGGTACTGTTTTCTCTCAGTTGGCAAGCTGCGCACACAATCGCAGTGTTGTACAGCTTGTTTCATCACCTTTGCGAAGTTGCCGCTCTCTCCGGCTCCCGGAGACGAAGAAGCTGCTTCTTCGCGCAAAGACGATTCTGCCGCTCACAGTGCTCTGCGGTGTGCGCCTTCTGCCGAAAGACGCCCGGGAGCGGTGCTTAGCTCTGCAGAGCACCGTACCTTCGTCTTTAGCCTCTCTTCTCGTCTACATCTTAGCAAAAAGCTTTTCCACTCTGTCTGGCAAGGAGAAACTGTGCCAGCACAGAAAACATCTCCCATCGTGTTCTAGAGGCTGCACGGAGGTCTGCCGAGTGTTTTGCAAGAAGAGAGAGAAAGTTGTCCAAAACAGCCTGCAATCGAATGTTCATGTGAATAGAAAAGGCAGGAGAGTGGTCAGGTACTGTTTTCTCTCAGTTGGCAAGCGGCGCACACAATCGCAGTGTTGTACAGCTTGTTTCATCACCTTTGCGAAGTTGCCGCTCTCTCCGGCTCCCGGAGACGAAGAAGCTGCTTTTTCGCCCAAAGACGATTCTGCCGCTCACAGTGCTCTGCGGTGTGCGCCTTCTGCCGAAAGAGGCCCGGGAGCGGTGCTTTGCTCTGCAGAGCACCATACCTGCTTCTTTAGCCTCTCTTCTCGTCTACATCTTAGCAAAAAGCTTTTCCACTCTGTCTGGCAAGGAGAAACTGTGCCAGCACAGAAAATATCTCCCATCGTGTTCTAGAGGCTGCACGCAGGTCTGCCGAGTGTTTTGCAAGAAGAGAAAGAAAGTTGTCCAAAACAGCTTGCAATCGAATGTTCATGTGAATAGAAAAGGCAGGAGAGTGGTCAGGTACTGTTTTCTCTCAGTTGGCAAACTGCGCACACAATCGCAGTGTTGTACAGCTTGTTTCATCACCTTTGCCAAGTTGTCGCTCTCTCTGGCTCCCGGAGACGAAGAAGCTGCTTCTTCGCGCAAAGACGATTCTGCCGCTCACAGTGCTCTGCGGTGTGCGCCTTCTTCCGAAAGAGGCCCGGGAGCGGTGCTTAGCTCTGCAGAGCACCGTACCTTCGTCTTTAGCCTCTCTTCTCGTCTACATCTTAGCAAAAAGCTTTTCCACTCTGTCTGGCAAGGAGAAACTGTGCCAGCACAAAAAACATCTCCCATCGTGTTCTAGAGGCTGCACGGAGGTCTGCCGAGTGTTTTGCAAGAAGAGAAAGAAAGTTGTCCAAAACAGCTTGCAATCGAATGTTCATGTGAATAGAAAAGGCAGGAGAGTGGTCAGGTACTGTTTTCTCTCAGTTGGCAAACTGCGCACACAATCGCAGTGTTGTACAGCTTGTTTCATCACCTTTGCCAAGTTGCCGCTCTCTCCGGCTCCCGGAGACGAAGAAGCTGCTTCTTCGCGCAAAGACGATTCTGCCGCTCACAGTGCTCTGCGGTGTGCGCCTTCTGCCGAAAGAGGCCCGGGAGCTGTGCTTATCTCTGCAGAGCACCGTACCTTCGTCTTTAGCCTCTCTTCTAGTCTACATCTTAGCAAAATCTTTTCCACTCTGTCTGGCAAGGAGAACCTGTGCCAGCACAGAAAACATCTCCCATCGTGTTCTAGAGGCTGCACGGAGGTCTGTCGAGTGTTTTGCAAGAAGAGAAAGAAAGTTGTCCAAAACAGCTTCCAATCGAATGTTCATGTGAATAGAAAAGGCAGGAGAGTGGTCAGGTACTGTTTTCTCTCAGTTGGCAAGCTGCGCACACAATCGCAGTGTTGTACAGCTTGTTTCATCACCTTTGCGAAGTTGCCGCTCTCTCCGGCTCCCGGAGACGAAGAAGCTGCTTCTTCGCGCAAAGACGATTCTGCCGCTCACAGTGCTCTGCGGTGTGCGCCTTCTGCCGAAAGAGGTCCGGGTGCGGTGCTTAGCTCTGCAGAGCACCGTACCTTCGTCTTTAGCCTCTCTTCTCGTCTACATCTTAGCAAAAAGCTTTTCCACTCTGTGTGGCAAGGAGAAACTGTGCCAGCACAGAAAACATCTCCCATCGTGTTCTAGAGGCTGCACGGAGGTCTGCCGAGTATTTTGCAAGAAGAGAAAGAAAGTTGTCCAAAACAGCTTCCAATCGAATGTTCATGTGAATAGAAAAGGCAGGAGAGTGGTCAGGTACTGTTTTCTCTCAGTTGGCAAGCTGCGCACACAATCGCAGTGTTGTACAGCTTGTTTCATCACCTTTGCGAAGTTGCCGCTCTCTCCGGCTCCCGGAGACGAAGAAGCTGCTTCTTCGCGCAAAGACGATTCTGCCGCTCACAGTGCTCTGCGGTGTGCGCCTTCTGCCGAAAGAGCCCCGGGAGCTGTGCTTAGCTCTGAGATGCACCATACGTGCTTCTTTAGCCTCTCTTCTCGTCTACATCTTAGCAAAAAGCTTTTCCACTCTGTCTGGAAATGAGAAACTGTGCCACCACAGAAAACATCTCCCATCGTGTTCTAGAGGCTGCACGGAGGTCTGCCGAGTGTTTTGCAAGAAGAGAAAGAAAGTTGTCCAAAACAGCTTGCAATCGAATGTTCATGTGAATAGAAAAGGCAGGAGAGTGGTCAGGTACTGTTTTCTCTCAGTTGGCAAGCTGCGCACACAATCGCAGTGTTGTACAGCTTGTTTCATCACCTTTGCGAAGTTGTCGCTCTCTCTGGCTCCCGGAGACGAAGAAGCTGCTTCTTCGCGCAAAGACGATTCTGCCGCTCACAGTGCTCTGCGGTGTGCGCCTTCTGCCGAAAGACGCCCGGGAGCGGTGCTTAGCTCTGCAGAGTACCGTACCATCGTCTTTAGCCTCTCTTCTCGTCTACATCTTAGCAAAAAGCTTTTCCACTCTGTCTGGCAAGGAGAAACTGTGCCAGCACAGAAAACATCTCCCATCGTGTTCTAGAGGCTGCACGGAGGTCTGCCGAGTGTTTTGCAAGAAGAGAGAGAAAGTTGTCCAAAACAGCCTGCAATCGAATGTTCATGGGAATAGAAAAGGCAGGAGAGTGGTCAGGTACTGTTTGCTCTCAGTTGGCAAGCTGCGCACACAATCGCAGTGTTGTACAGCTTGTTTCATCACCTTTGCGAAGTTGCCGCTCTCTCCGGCTCCCGGAGACGAAGAAGCTGCTTCTTCGCGCAAAGACGATTCTGCCGCTCACAGTGCTCTGCCGTGTGCGCCTTCTGCCGAAAGAAGCCCGGGAGCGGTGCTTAGCTCTGCAGAGCACCGTACCTTCGTCTTTAGCCTCTCTTCTCGTCTACATCTTAGCAAAAAGCTTTTCCACTCTGTCTGGCAAGGAGAAACTGTGCCAGCACAGAAAACATCTCCCATCGTGTTCTAGAGGCTGCACGGAGGTCTGCCGAGTGTTTTGCAAGAAGAGAAAGAAAGTTGTCCAAAACAGCTTGCAATCGAATGTTCATGTGAATAGAAAAGGCAGGAGAGTGGTCAGGTACTGTTTTCTCTCAGTTGGCAAACTGCGCACACAATCGCAGTGTTGTACAGCTTGTTTCATCACCTTTGCGAAGTTGCCGCTCTCTCCGGCTCCCGGAGACGAAGAAGCTGCTTCTTCGCGCAAAGACGATTCTGACGCTCACAGTGCTCTGCGGTGTGCGCCTTCTGCCGAAAGAGGTCCGGGAGCGGTGCTTAGCTCTACAGAGCACCGTACCTTCGTCTTTAGCCTCTCTTCTCGTCTACATCTTAGCAAAAAGCTTTTCCACTCTGTCTGGAAAGGAGAAACTGTGCCACCACAGAAAACATCTCCCATCGTGTTCTAGAGGCTGCACGGAGGTCTGCCGAGTGTTTTGCAAGAAGAGAAAGAAAGTTGTCCAAAACAGCTTGCAATCGAATGTTCATGTGAATAGAAAAGGCAGGAGAGTGGTCAGGTACTGTTTTCTCTCACTTGGCAAGCTGCGCACACAATCGCAGTGTTGTACAGCTTGTTTCATCACCTTTGCGAAGTTGCCGCTCTCTCCGGCTCCCGGAGACGAAGAAGCTGCTTCTTCGCGCAAAGACGATTCTGCCGCTCACAGTGCTCTGCGGTGTGCGCCTTCTGCCGAAAGAGGCCCGGGAGCTGTGCTTATCTCTGCAGAGCACCGTACCTTCGTCTTTAGCCTCTCTTCTAGTCTACATCTTAGCAAAATCTTTTCCACTCTGTCTGGCAAGGAGAACCTGTGCCAGCACAGAAAACATCTCCCATCGTGTTCTAGAGGCTGCACGGAGGTCTGTCGAGTGTTTTGCAAGAAGAGAAAGAAAGTTGTCCAAAACAGCTTCCAATCGAATGTTCATGTGAATAGAAAAGGCAGGAGAGTGGTCAGGTACTGTTTTCTCTCAGTTGGCAAGCTGCGCACACAATCGCAGTGTTGTACAGCTTGTTTCATCACCTTTGCGAAGTTGCCGCTCTCTCCGGCTCCCGGAGACGAAGAAGCTGCTTCTTCGCGCAAAGACGATTCTGCCGCTCACAGTGCTCTGCGGTGTGCGCCTTCTGCCGAAAGAGGTCCGGGTGCGGTGCTTAGCTCTGCAGAGCACCGTACCTTCGTCTTTAGCCTCTCTTCTCGTCTACATCTTAGCAAAAAGCTTTTCCACTCTGTGTGGCAAGGAGAAACTGTGCCAGCACAGAAAACATCTCCCATCGTGTTCTAGAGGCTGCACGGAGGTCTGCCGAGTATTTTGCAAGAAGAGAAAGAAAGTTGTCCAAAACAGCTTCCAATCGAATGTTCATGTGAATAGAAAAGGCAGGAGAGTGGTCAGGTACTGTTTTCTCTCAGTTGGCAAGCTGCGCACACAATCGCAGTGTTGTACAGCTTCTTTCATCACCTTTGCGAAGTTGCCGCTCTCTCCGGCTCCCGGAGACGAAGAAGCTGCTTCTTCGCGCAAAGACGATTCTGCCGCTCACAGTGCTCTGCGGTGTGCGCCTTCTGCCGAAAGAGCCCCGGGAGCTGTGCTTAGCTCTGAGATGCACCATACGTGCTTCTTTAGCCTCTCTTCTCGTCTACATCTTAGCAAAAAGCTTTTCCACTCTGTCTGGAAAGGAGAAACTGTGCCACCACAGAAAACATCTCCCATCGTGTTCTAGAGGCTGCACGGAGGTCTGCCGAGTGTTTTGCAAGAAGAGAAAGAAAGTTGTCCAAAACAGCTTGCAATCGAATGTTCATGTGAATAGAAAAGGCAGGAGAGTGGTCAGGTACTGTTTTCTCTCAGTTGGCAAGCTGCGCACACAATCGCAGTGTTGTACAGCTTGTTTCATCACCTTTGCCAAGTTGTCGCTCTCTCTGGCTCCCGGAGACGAGGAGGCTGCTTCTTCGCGCAAAGACGATTCTGCCGCTCACAGTGCTCTGCGGTGTGCGCCTTCTGCCGAAAGACGCCCGGGAGCGGTGCTTAGCTCTGCAGAGTACCGTACCATCGTCTTTAGCCTCTCTTCTCGTCTACATCTTAGCAAAAAGCTTTTCCACTCTGTCTGGCAAGGAGAAACTGTGCCAGCACAGAAAACATCTCCCATCGTGTTCTAGAGGCTGCACGGAGGTCTGCCGAGTGTTTTGCAAGAAGAGAGAGAAAGTTGTCCAAAACAGCCTGCAATCGAATGTTCATGTGAATAGAAAAGGCAGGAGAGTGGTCAGGTACTGTTTGCTCTCAGTTGGCAAGCTGCGCACACAATCGCAGTGTTGTACAGCTTGTTTCATCACCTTTGCGAAGTTGCCGCTCTCTCCGGCTCCCGGAGACGAAGAAGCTGCTTCTTCGCGCAAAGACGATTCTGCCGCTCACAGTGCTCTGCTGTGTGCGCCTTCTGCCGAAAGAAGCCCGGGAGCGGTGCTTAGCTCTGCAGAGCACCGTACCTTCGTCTTTAGCCTCTCTTCTCGTCTACATCTTAGCAAAAAGCTTTTCCACTCTGTCTGGCAAGGAGAAACTGTGCCAGCACAGAAAACATCTCCCATCGTGTTCTAGAGGCTGCACGGAGGTCTGCTGAGTGTTTTGCAAGAAGAGAAAGAAAGTTGTCCAAAACAGCTTGCAATCGAATGTTCATGTGAATAGAAAAGGCAGGAGAGTGGTCAGGTACTGTTTTCTCTCAGTTGGCAAGCTGCGCACACAATCGCAGTGTTGTACAGCTTGTTTCATCACCTTTGCCAAGTTGTCGCTCTCTCCGGCTCCCGGAGACGAAGAAGCTACTTCTTCGCGCAAAGACGATTCTGCCGCGCACAGTGCTCTGCGCTGTGCGCCTTCTGCCGAAAGAGGCCCGGGAGCGGTGCTTAGCTCTGCAGAGCACCGTACCTTCGTCTTTAGCCTCTCTTCTCGTCTACATCTTAGCAAAAAGCTTTTCCACTCTGTCTGGCAAGGAGAAACTGTGCCAGCACAGAAAATATCTCCCATCGTGTTCTAGAGGCTGCACGCAGGTCTGCCGAGTGTTTTGCAAGAAGAGAAAGAAAGTTGTCCAAAACAGCTTGCAATCGAATGTTCATGTGAATAGAAAAGGCAGGAGAGTGGTCAGGTACTGTTTTCTCTCACTTGGCAAACTGCGCACACAATCGCAGTGTTGTACAGCTTGTTTCATCACCTTTGCCAAGTTGTCGCTCTCTCTGCCTCCCGGAGACGAAGAAGCTGCTTCTTCGCGCAAAGACGATTCTGCCGCTCACAGTGCTCTGCGGTGTGCGCCTTCTGCCGAAAGACGCCCGGGAGCGGTGCTTAGCTCTGCAGAGCACCGTACCTTCGTCTTTAGCCTCTCTTCTCGTCTACATCTTAGCAAAAAGCTTTTCCACTCTGTCTGGCAAGGAGAAACTGTGCCAGCACAAAAAACATCTCCCATCGTGTTCTAGAGGCTGCACGGAGGTCTGCCGAGTGTTTTGCAAGAAGAGAAAGAAAGTTGTCCAAAACAGCTTGCAATCGAATGTTCATGTGAATAGAAAAGGCAGGAGAGTGGTCAGGTACTGTTTTCTCTCAGTTGGCAAACTGCGCACACAATCGCAGTGTTGTACAGCTTGTTTCATCACCTTTGCGAAGTTGCCGCTCTCTCCGGCTCCCGGAGACGAAGAAGCTGCTTCTTCGCGCAAAGACGATTCTGCCGCTCACAGTGCTCTGCGGTGTGCGCCTTCTGCCGAAAGAGGCCCGGGAGCGGTGCTTAGCTCTGCAGAGCACCGTACCTTCGTCTTTAGCCTCTCTTCTCGTCTACATCTTAGCAAAAAGCTTTTCAACTCTGTCTGGCAAGGAGAAACTGTGCCAGCACAGAAAACATCTCCCATCGTGTTCTAGAGGCTGCACGGAGGTCTGCCGAGTGTTTTGCAAGAAGAGAAAGAAAGTTGTCCAAAACAGCTTGCAATCGAATGTTCATTTGATTACAAAAGGCAGGAGAGTGGTCAGGTACTGTTTTCTCTCAGTTGGCAAGCGGCGCACACAATCGCAGTGTTGTACAGCTTGTTTCATCACCTTTGCCAAGTTGCCGCTCTCTCCGGCTCACGGAGACGAAGAAGCTGCTTTTTCACCCAAAGACGATTCTGCCGCTCACAGTGCTCTGCGGTGTGCGCCTTCTGCCGAAAGACGCCCGGGAGCGGTGCATAGCTCTGCAGAGCACCGTACCTTCGTCTTTAGCCTCTCTTCTCGTCTACATCTTAGCAAAAAGCTTTTCCACTCTGTCTGGCAAGGAGAAACTGTGCCAGCACAGAAAACTTCTCCCATCGTGTTCTAGAGGCTGCACAGAGGTCTGCCGAGTATTTTGCAAGAAGAGAAAGAAAGTTGTCCAAAACAGCTTGCAATCGAATGTTCATGTGAATAGAAAAGGCAGGAGAGTGGTCAGGTACTGTTTTCTCTCAGTTGGCAAGCTGCCCACACAATCGCAGTGTTGTACAGCTTGTTTCATCACCTTTGCGAAGTTGCCGCTCTCTCCGGCTCCCGGAGACGAAGAAGCTGCTTCTTCGCGCAAAGACGATTCTGCCGCTCACAGTGCTCTGCTGTGTGCGCCTTCTGCCGAAAGACGCCCGGGAGCGGTGCTTAGCTCTGCAGAGCACCGTACCTTCGTCTTTAGCCTCTCTTCTCGTCTACATCTTAGCAAAAAGCTTTTCCACTCTGTCTGGCAAGGAGAAACTGTGCCAGCACAGAAAACATCTCCCATCGTGTTCTAAAGGCTGCACGGAGGTCTGCAGAGTATTTTGCAAGAAGAGAAAGAAAGTTGTCCAAAACAGCTTGCAATCGAATGTTCATGTGAATAGAAAAGGCCGGAGAGAGGTCAGGTAATGTTTTCTCTCAGTTGGCAAACTGCGCACACAATTGCAGTGTTGTACAGCTTGTTTCATCACCTTTGCGAAGCTGCCGCTCTCTCCGGCTCCCGGAGACGAAGAAGCTGCTTCTTCGCGCAAAGACGATTCTGCCGCTCACAGTGCTCTGCGGTGTGCGCCTTCTGCCGAAAGAGGTCCGGGAGCGGTGCTTAGCTCTGCAGAGCACCGTACCTTCGTCTTTAGCCTCTCTTCTCGTCTACATCGTAGCAAAAAGCTTTTCCACTCTGTCTGGCAAGGAGAAACTGTGCCAGCACAGAAAACATCTCCCATCGTCTTCTAGAGGCTGCACGCAGGTCTGCCGAGTGTTTTGCAAGAAGAGAAAGAAAGTTGTCCAAAACAGCTTGCAATCGAATGTTCATGTGAATAGAAAAGGCAGGAGAGTGGTCAGGTACTGTTTTCTCTCAGTTGGCACGCTGCGCACACAATCGCAGTGTTGTACAGCTTGTTTCATCACCTTTGCGAAGTTGCCGCTCTCTCCGGCTCCCGGAGACGAAGAAGCTGCTTCTTCGCGCAAAGACGATTCTGCCGCTCACAGTGCTCTGCAGTGTGTGTCTTCTGCCGAAAGAGGCACGGGAGCTGTTCTTAGCTCTGCAGAGCACCATACCTGCTTCTTTAGCCTCTCTTCTCGTCTACATCTTAGCAAAAAGCTTTTCCACTCTGTCTGGCAAGGAGAAACTGTGCCAGCACAGAAAACATCTCCCATCGTGTTCTAGAGGCTGCACGGAGGTCTGCCGAGTGTTTTGCAAGAAGAGAAAGAAAGTTGTCCAAAACAGCTTGCAATCGAATGTTCATGTGAATAGAAAAGGCAGGAGAGTGGTCAGGTACTGTTTTCTCTCACTTGGCAAGCTGCGCACACAATCGCAGTGTTGTACAGCTTGTTTCATCACCTTTGCGAAGCTGCCGCTCTCTCCGGCTCCCGGAGACGAAGAAGCTGCTTCTTCGCGCAAAGACGATTCTGCCGCTCACAGTGCTCTGCGGTGTGCGCCTTCTGCCGAAAGAGGTCCGGGAGCGGTGCTTAGCTCTGCAGAGCACCGTACCTTCGTCTTTAGCCTCTCTTCTCGTCTACATCGTAGCAAAAAGCTTTTCCACTCTGTCTGGCAAGGAGAAACTCTGCCAGCACAAAAAACATCTCCCATCGTGTTCTAGAGGCTGCACGGAGGTCTGCCGAGTATTTTGCAAGAAGAGAAAGAAAGTTGTCCAAAACAGCTTGCAATCGAATGTTCATGTGAATAGAAAAGGCAGGAGAGTGGTCAGGTACTGTTTTCTCTCAGTTGGCAAGCTGCGCACACAATCGCAGTGTTGTACAGCTTGTTTCATCACCTTTGCGAAGTTGCCGCTCTCTCCGGCTCCCGGAGACGAAGAAGCTGCTTCTTCGCGCAAAGACGATTCTGCCGCTCACAGTGCTCTGCGGTGTGCGCCTTCTGCCGAAAGAGCCTCGGGAGCTGTGCTTAGCTCTGAGATGCACCATACGTGCTTCTTTAGCCTCTCTTCTCGTCTACATCTTAGCAAAAAGCTTTTCCACTCTGTCTGGCAAGGAGAAACTGTGCCAGCACAGAAAACATCTCCCATCGTGTTCTAGAGGCTGCACGGAGGTCTGCCGAGTGTTTTGCAAGAAGAGAAAGAAAGTTGTCCAAAACAGCTTGCAATCGAATGTTCATGTGAATAGAAAAGGCAGGAGAGTGGTCAGGTACTGTTTTCTCTCAGTTGGCAAGCTGCGCACACAATCGCAGTGTTGTACAGCTTGTTTCATCACCTTTGCCAAGTTGTCGCTCTCTCTGGCTCCCGGAGACGAAGAAGCTGCTTCTTCGCGCAAAGACGATTCTGCCGCTCACAGTGCTCTGCGGTGTGCGCCTTCTGCCGAAAGACGCCCGGGAGCGGTGCTTAGCTCTGCAGAGTACCGTACCATCGTCTTTAGCCTCTCTTCTCGTCTACATCTTAGCAAAAAGCTTTTCCACTCTGTCTGGCAAGGAGAAACTGTGCCAGCACAGAAAACATCTCCCATCGTGTTCTAGAGGCTGCACGGAGGTCTGCCGAGTATTTTGCAAGAAGAGAAAGAAAGTTGTCCAAAACAGCTTGCAATCGAATGTTCATGTGAATAGAAAAGGCAGGAGAGTGGTCAGGTACTGTTTTCTCTCAGTTGGCAAGCTTCGCACACAATCGCAGTGTTGTACAGCTTGTTTCATCACCTTTGCGAAGTTGCCGCTCACTCCGGCTCCCGGAGACGAAGAAGCTGCTTCTTCGCGCAAAGACGATTCTGCCGCTCACAGTGCTCTGCGGTGTGCGCCTTCTGCCGAAAGAGGCCCGGGAGCGGTGCTTAGCTCTGCAGAGCACCGTACCTTCGTCTTTAGCCTCTCTTCTCGTCTACATCTTAGCAAAAAGCTTTTCCACTCTGTCTGGCAAGGAGAAACTGTGCCAGCACAGAAAACATCTCCCATCGTCTTCTAGAGGCTGCACGCAGGTCTGCCGAGTGTTTTGCAAGAAGAGAAAGAAAGTTGTCCAAAACAGCTTGCAATCGAATGTTCATGTGAAAAGGCAGGAGAGTGGTCAGGTACTGTTTTCTCTCAGTTGGCAAACTGCGCACACAATCGCAGTGTTGTACAGCTTGTTTCATCACCTTTGCGAAGTTGCCGCTCTCTCCGGCTCCCGGAGACGAAGAAGCTGCTTCTTCGCGCAAAGACGATTCTGCCGCTCACAGTGCTCTGCAGTGTGTGTCTTCTGCCGAAAGAGGCACGGGAGCTGTTCTTAGCTCTGCAGAGCACCATACCTGCTTCTTTAGCCTCTCTTCTCGTCTACATCTTAGCAAAAAGCTTTTCCACTCTGTCTGGCAAGGAGAAACTGTGCCAGCACAGAAAACATCTCCCATCGTGTTCTAGAGGCTGCACGGAGGTCTGCCGAGTGTTTTGCAAGAAGAGAAAGAAAGTTGTCCAAAACAGCTTGCAATCGAATGTTCATGTGAATACAAAAGGCAGGAGAGTGGTCAGGTACTGTTTTCTCTCACTTGGCAAGCTGCGCACACAATCGCAGTGTTGTACAGCTTGTTTCATCACCTTTGCGAAGCTGCCGCTCTCTCCGGCTCCCGGAGACGAAGAAGCTGCTTCTTCGCGCAAAGACGATTCTGCCGCTCACAGTGCTCTGCGGTGTGCGCCTTCTGCCGAAAGAGGTCCGGGAGCGGTGCTTAGCTCTGCAGAGCACCGTACCTTCGTCTTTAGCCTCTCTTCTCGTCTACATCTTAGCAAAAAGCTTTTCCACTCTGTCTGGCAAGGAGAAACTGTGCCAGCACAAAAAACATCTCCCATCGTGTTCTAGAGGCTGCACGCAGGTCTGCCGAGTGTTTTGCAAGAAGAGAAAGAAAGTTGTCCAAAACAGCTTGCAATCGAATGTTCATGTGAATAGAAAAGGCAGGAGAGTGGTCAGGTACTGTTTTCTCTCAGTTGGCAAGCGGCGCACACAATCGCAGTGTTGTACAGCTTGTTTCATCACCTTTGCGAAGTTGCCGCTCTCTCCGGCTCCCGGAGACGAAGAAGCTGCTTCTTCGCGCAAAGACGATTCTGCCGCTCACAGTGCTCTGCGGTGTGCGCCTTCTGCCGAAAGAGGTCCGGGTGCGGTGCTTAGCTCTGCAGAGCACCGTACCTTCGTCTTTAGCCTCTCTTCTCGTCTACATCTTAGCAAAAAGCTTTTCCACTCTGTCTGGCAAGGAGAAACTGTGCCAGCACAGAAAACATCTCCCATCGTGTTCTAGAGGCTGCACGGAGGTCTGCCGAGTATTTTGCAAGAAGAGAAAGAAAGTTGTCCAAAACAGCTTGCAATCGAATGTTCATGTGAATAGAAAAGGCAGGAGAGTGGTCAGGTACTGTTTTCTCTCACTTGGCAAGCTGCGCACACAATCGCAGTGTTGTACAGCTTGTTTCATCACCTTTGCGAAGTTGCCGCTCTCTCCGGCTCCCGGAGACGAAGAAGCTGCTTCTTCGCGCAAAGACGATTCTGCCGCTCACAGTGCTCTGCGGTGTGCGCCTTCTGCCGAAAGACGCCCGGGAGCGGTTCTTAGCTCTGCAGAGCACCGTACGTTCGTCTTTAGCCTCTCTTCTCGTCTACATCTTAGCAAAAAGCTTTTCCACTCTGTCTGGCAAGGAGAAACTGTGCCAGCACAGAAAACATCTCCCATCGTGTTCTAGAGGCTGCACGGAGGTCTGCCGAGTGTTTTGCAAGAAGAGAGAGAAAGTTGTCCAAAACAGCTTGCAATCGAATGTTCATGTGAATAGAAAAGGCAGGAGAGTGGTCAGGTACTGTTTTCTCTCAGTTGGCAAGCTGCGCACACAATCGCAGTGTTGTACAGCTTGTTTCATCACCTTTGCGAAGTTGCCGCTCTCTCCGGCTCCCGGAGACGAAGAAGCTGCTTCTTCGCGCAAAGACGATTCTGCCGCTCACAGTGCTCTGCGGTGTGCGCCTTCTGCCGAAAGACGCCCGGGAGCGGTGCTTAGCTCTGCAGAGCACCGTACCTTCGTCTTTAGCCTCTCTTCTCGTCTACATCTTAGCAAAAAGCTTTTCCACTCTTTCTGGCAGGGACAAACTGTGCCAGCACAGAAAACATCTCCCATCGTGTTCTAGAGGCTGCACGGAGGTCTGCCAAGTGTTTTGCAAGAAGAGAAAGGAAGTTGTCCAAAACAGCTTGCAATCGAATGTTCATGTGAATAGAAAAGGCAGGAGAGTGGTCAGGTACTGTTTTCTCTCAGTTGGCAAGCTGCGCACACAATCGCAGTGTTGTACAGCTTGTTTCATCACCTTTGCGAAGTTGCCGCTCTCTCCGGCTCCCGGAGACGAAGAAGCTGCTTCTTCGCGCAAAGACGATTCTGCCGCTCACAGTGCTCTGCTGTGTGCGCCTTCTGCCGAAAGAGGCCCGGGAGCGGTGCTTAGCTCTGCAGAGCACCGTACCTTCGTCTTTAGCCTCTCTTCTCGTCTACATCTTAGCAAAAAGCTTTTCCACTCTGTCTGGCAAGGAGAAACTGTGCCAGCACAAAAAACATCTCCCATCGTGTTCTAGAGGCTGCACGGAGGTCTGCCGAGTGTTTTGCAAGAAGAGAAAGAAAGTTGTCCAAAACAGCTTGCAATCGAATGTTCATGTGAATAGAAAAGGCAGGAGAGTGGTCAGGTACTGTTTTCTCTCAGTTGGCACGCAGCGCACACAATCGCAGTGTTGTACAGCTTGTTTCTTCACCTTTGCGAAGTTGCCGCTCTCTCCGGCTCCCGGAGACGAAGAAGCTGCTTCTTCGCGCAAAGACGATTCTGCCGCTCACAGTGCTCTGCGGTGTGCGCCTTCTGCCGAAAGAGCCCCGGGAGCTGTGCTTAGCTCTGAGATGCACCATACGTGCTTCTTTAGCCTCTCTTCTCGTCTACATCTTAGCAAAAAGCTTTTCCACTCTGTCTGGCAAGGAGAACCTGTGCCAGCACAGAAAACATCTCCCATCGTGTTCTAGAGGCTGCACGGAGGTCTGCCGAGTGTTTTGCAAGAAGAGAAAGAAAGTTGTCCAAAACAGCTTGCAATCGAATGTTCATGTGATTACAAAAGGCAGGAGAGTGGTCAGGTACTGTTTTCTCTCAGTTGGCAAACTGCGCACACAATCGCAGTGTTGTACAGCTTGTTTCATCACCTTTGCGAAGTTGCCGCTCTCTCCGGCTCCCGGAGACGAAGAAGCTGCTTCTTCGCGCAAAGACGATTCTGCCGCTCACAGTGCTCTGCGGTGTGCGCCTTCTGCCGAAAGACGCCCGGGAGCGGTGCTTAGCTCTGCAGAGCACCGTACCTTCGTCTTTAGCCTCTCTTCTCGTCTACATCTTAGCAAAAAGCTTTTCCACTCTGTCTGGCAAGGAGAAACTGTGCCAGCACAGAAAACATCTCCCATCGTGTTCTAGAGGCTGCACGGAGGTCTGCCGAGTGTTTTGCAAGAAGAGAGAGAAAGTTGTCCAAAACAGCCTGCAATCCAATGTTCATGTGAATAGAAAAGGCAGGAGAGTGGTCAGGTACTGTTTTCTCTCAGTTGGCAAGCGGCGCACACAATCGCAGTGTTGTACAGCTTGTTTCATCACCTTTGCGAACTTGCCGCTCTCTCCGGCTCCCGGAGACGAAGAAGCTGCTTTTTCGCCCAAAGACGATTCTGCCGCTCACAGTGCTCTGCGGTGTGCGCCTTCTGCCGAAAGAGGCCCGGGAGCGGTGCTTAGCTCTGCAGAGAACCGTACCTTCGTCTTTAGCCTCTCTTCTCGTCTACATCTTAGCAAAAAGCTTTTCCACTCTTTCTGGCAGGGACAAACTGTGCCAGCACAGAAAACATCTCCCATCGTGTTCTAGAGGCTGCACGGAGGTCTGCAGAGTGTTTTGCACGAAGAGAAAGAAAGTTGTCCAAAACAGCTTGCAATCGAATGTTCATGTGAATAGAAAAGGCAGGAGAGTGGTCAGGTACTGTTTTCTCTCAGTTGGCAAGCTGCGCACACAATCGCAGTGTTGTACAGCTTGTTTCATCACCTTTGCGAAGTTGCCGCTCTCTCCGGCTCCCGGAGACGAAGAAGCTGCTTCTTCGCGCAAAGACGATTCTGCCGCTCACAGTGCTCTGCTGTGTGCGCCTTCTGCCGAAAGAAGCCCGGGAGCGGTGCTTAGCTCTGCAGAGCACCGTACCTTCGTCTTTAGCCTCTCTTCTCGTCTACATCTTAGCAAAAAGCTTTTCCACTCTGTCTGGCAAGGAGAAACTGTGCCAGCACAGAAAACATCTCCCATCGTGTTCTAGAGGCTCCACGGAGGTCTGCCGAGTGTTTTGCAAGAAGAGAAAAAAAGTTGTCCAAAACAGCTTGCAATCGAATGTTCATGTGAATAGAAAAGGCAGGAGAGTGGTCAGGTACTGTTTTCTCTCAGTTGGCAAGCTGCGCACACAATCGCAGTGTTGTACAGCTTGTTTCATCACCTTTGCGAAGCTGCTGCTCTCTCCGGCTCCCGGAGACGAAGAAGCTGCTTCTTCGCGCAAAGACGATTCTGCCGCTCACAGTGCTCTGCGGTGTGCGCCTTCTGCCGAAAGAGGTCCGGGAGCGGTGCTTAGCTCTGCAGAGCACCGTACCTTCGTCTTTAGCCTCTCTTCTCGTCTACATCGTAGCAAAAAGCTTTTCAACTCTGTATGGCAAGGAGAAACTGTGCCAGCACAAAAAACATCTCCCATCGTGTTCTAGAGGCTGCACGCAGGTCTGCCGAGTGTTTTGCAAGAAGAGAAAGAAAGTTGTCCAAAACAGCTTCCAATCGAATGTTCATGTGAATAGAAAAGGCCGGAGAGAGGTCAGGTAATGTTTTCTCTCAGTTGGCAAGCTGCGCACACAATTGCAGTGTTGTACAGCCTGTTTCATCACCTTTGCGAAGTTGCCGCTCTCTCCGGCTCCCGGAGACGAAGAAGCTGCTTCTTCGCGCAAAGACGATTCTGCCGCTCACAGTACTCTGCGGTGTGCGCCTTCTGCCGAAAGAGGCCCGGGAGCGGTGCTTAGCTCTGCAGAGCACCATACCTGCTTCTTTAGCCTCTCTTCTCGTCTACATCTTAGCAAAAAGCTTTTCCACTCTGTCTGGCAAGGAGAAACTGTGCCAGCACAGAAAATATCTCCCATCGTGTTCTAGAGGCTGCACGCAGGTCTGCCGAGTGTTTTGCCAGAAGAGAAAGAAAGTTGTCCAAAACAGCTTGCAATCGAATGTTCATGTGAATAGAAAAGGCAGGAGAGTGGTCAGGTACTGTTTTCTCTCAGTTGGCAAACTGCGCACACAATCGCAGTGTTGTACAGCTTGTTTCATCACCTTTGCCAAGTTGTCGCTCTCTCTGGCTCCCGGAGACGAAGAAGCTGCTTCTTCGCGCAAAGACGATTCTGCCGCTCACAGTGCTCTGCGGTGTGCGCCTTCTGCCGAAAGAGGCCCGGGAGCGGTGCTTAGCTCTGCAGAGCACCGTACCTTCGTCTTTAGCCTCTCTTCTCGTCTACATCTTAGCAAAAAGCTTTTCCACTCTGTCTGGCAAGGAGAAACTGTGCCAGCACAAAAAACATCTCCCATCGTGTTCTAGAGGCTGCACGGAGGTCTGCCGAGTGTTTTGCAAGAAGAGAAAGAAAGTTGTCCAAAACAGCTTGCAATCGAATGTTCATGTGAATAGAAAAGGCAGGAGAGTGGTCAGGTACTGTTTTCTCTCAGTTGGCAAACTGCGCACACAATCGCAGTGTTGTACAGCTTGTTTCATCACCTTTGCGAAGTTGCCGCTCTCTCCGGCTCCCGGAGACGAAGAAGCTGCTTCTTCGCGCAAAGACGATTCTGACGCTCACAGTGCTCTGCGGTGTGCGCCTTCTGCCGAAAGAGGTCCGGGAGCGGTGCTTAGCTCTACAGAGCACCGTACCTTCGACTTTAGCCTCTCTTCTCGTCTACATCTTAGCAAAAAGCTTTTCCACTCTGTCTGGAAAGGAGAAACTGTGCCACCACAGAAAACATCTCCCATCGTGTTCTAGAGGCTGCACGGAGGTCTGCCGAGTGTTTTGCAAGAAGAGAAAGAAAGTTGTCCAAAACAGCTTGCAATCGAATGTTCATGTGAATAGAAAAGGCAGGAGAGTGGTCAGGTACTGTTTTCTCTCAGTTGGCAAGCTGCGCACACAATCGCAGTGTTGTACAGCTTGTTTCATCACCTTTGCGAAGTTGCCGCTCTCTCCGGCTCCCGGAGACGAAGAAGCTGCTTCTTCACGCAAAGACGATTCTGCCGCTCACAGTGCTCTGCGGTGTGCGCCTTCTGCCGAAAGAGGCCCGGGAGCTGTGCTTATCTCTGCAGAGCACCGTACCTTCGTCTTTAGCCTCTCTTCTAGTCTACATCTTAGCAAAAAGCTTTTCCACTCTGTCTGGCAAGGAGAACCTGTGCCAGCACAGAAAACATCTCCCATCGTGTTCTAGAGGCTGCACGGAGGTCTGTCGAGTGTTTTGCAAGAAGAGAAAGAAAGTTGTCCAAAACAGCTTCCAATCGAATGTTCATGTGAATAGAAAAGGCAGGAGAGTGGTCAGGTACTGTTTTCTCTCAGTTGGCAAGCTGCGCACACAATCGCAGTGTTGTACAGCTTGTTTCATCACCTTTGCGAAGTTGCCGCTCTCTCCGGCTCCCGGAGACGAAGAAGCTGCTTCTTCGCGCAAAGACGATTCTGCCGCTCACAGTGCTCTGCGGTGTGCGCCTTCTGCCGAAAGAGGTCCGGGTGCGGTGCTTAGCTCTGCAGAGCACCGTACCTTCGTCTTTAGCCTCTCTTCTCGTCTACATCTTAGCAAAAAGCTTTTCCACTCTGTCTGGCAAGGAGAAACTGTGCCAGCACAGAAAACATCTCCCATCGTGTTCTAGAGGCTGCACGGAGGTCTGCCGAGTATTTTGCAAGAAGAGAAAGAAAGTTGTCCAAAACAGCTTCCAATCGAATGTTCATGTGAATAGAAAAGGCAGGAGAGTGGTCAGGTACTGTTTTCTCTCAGTTGGCAAGCTGCGCACACAATCGCAGTGTTGTACAGCTTGTTTCATCACCTTTGCGAAGTTGCCGCTCTCTCCGGCTCCCGGAGACGAAGAAGCTGCTTCTTCGCGCAAAGACGATTCTGCCGCTCACAGTGCTCTGCGGTGTGCGCCTTCTGCCGAAAGAGCCCCGGGAGCTGTGCTTAGCTCTGAGATGCACCATACGTGCTTCTTTAGCCTCTCTTCTCGTCTACATCTTAGCAAAAAGCTTTTCCACTCTGTCTGGAAAGGAGAAACTGTGCCACCACAGAAAACATCTCCCATCGTGTTCTAGAGGCTGCACGGAGGTCTGCCGAGTGTTTTGCAAGAAGAGAAAGAAAGTTGTCCAAAACAGCTTGCAATCGAATGTTCATGTGAATAGAAAAGGCAGGAGAGTGGTCAGGTACTGTTTTCTCTCACTTGGCAAGCTGCGCACACAATCGCAGTGTTGTACAGCTTGTTTCATCACCTTTGCCAAGTTGTCGCTCTCTCTGGCTCCCGGAGACGAAGAAGCTGCTTCTTCGCGCAAAGACGATTCTGCCGCTCACAGTGCTCTGCGGTGTGCGCATTCTGCCGAAAGACGCCCGGGAGCGGTGCTTAGCTCTGCAGAGTACCGTACCATCGTCTTTAGCCTCTCTTCTCGTCTACATCTTAGCAAAAAGCTTTTCCACTCTGTCTGGCAAGGAGAAACTGTGCCAGCACAGAAAACATCTCCCATCGTGTTCTAGAGGCTGCACGGAGGTCTGCCGAGTGTTTTGCAAGAAGAGAGAGAAAGTTGTCCAAAACAGCCTGCAATCGAATGTTCATGTGAATAGAAAAGGCAGGAGAGTGGTCAGGTACTGTTTGCTCTCAGTTGGCAAGCTGCGCACACAATCGCAGTGTTGTACAGCTTGTTTCATCACCTTTGCGAAGTTGCCGCTCTCTCCGGCTCCCGGAGACGAAGAAGCTGCTTCTTCGCGCAAAGACGATTCTGCCGCTCACAGTGCTCTGCTGTGTGCGCCTTCTGCCGAAAGAAGCCCGGGAGCGGTGCTTAGCTCTGCAGAGCACCGTACCTTCGTCTTTAGCCTCTCTTCTCGTCTACATCTTAGCAAAAAGCTTTTCCACTCTGTCTGGCAAGGAGAAACTGTGCCAGCACAGAAAACATCTCCCATCGTGTTCTAGAGGCTGCACGGAGGTCTGCTGAGTGTTTTGCAAGAAGAGAAAGAAAGTTGTCCAAAACAGCTTGCAATCGAATGTTCATGTGAATAGAAAAGGCAGGAGAGTGGTCAGGTACTGTTTTCTCTCACTTGGCAAGCTGCGCACACAATCGCAGTGTTGTACAGCTTGTTTCATCACCTTTGCGAAGTTGCCGCTCTCTCCGGCTCCCGGAGACGAAGAAGCTGCTTCTTCGCGCAAAGACGATTCTGCCGCTCACAGTGCTCTGCGGTGTGCGCCTTCTGCCGAAAGAGGTCCGGGAGCGGTGCTTAGCTCTGCAGAGCACCGTACCTTCGTCTTTAGCCTCTCTTCTCGTCTACATCTTAGCAAAAAGCTTTTCCACTCTGTCTGGAAAGGAGAAACTGTGCCAGCACAGAAAACATCTCCCATCGTGTTCTAGAGGCTGCACGGAGGTCTGCCGAGTGTTTTGCAAGAAGAGAAAGAAAGTTGTCCAAAACAGCTTGCAATCGAATGTTCATGTGAATAGAAAAGGCAGGAGAGTGGTCAGGTACTGTTTTCTCTCAGTTGGCAAGCGGCGCACACAATCGCAGTGTTTTACAGCTTGTTTCATCACCTTTGCGAAGTTGCCGCTCTCTCCGGCTCCCGGAGACGAAGAAGCTGCTTTTTCGCCCAAAGACGATTCTGCCGCTCACAGTGCTCTGCGGTGTGCGCCTTCTGCCGAAAGAGGTCCGGGTGCGGTGCTTAGCTCTGCAGAGCACCGTACCTTCGTCTTTAGCCTCTCTTCTCGTCTACATCTTAGCAAAAAGCTTTTCCACTCTGTCTGGCAAGGAGAAACTCTGCCAGCACAGAAAACATCTCCCATCGTGTTCTAGAGGCTGCACGGAGGTCTGCCGAGTGTTTTGCAAGAAGAGAGAGAAAGTTGTCCAAAACAGCTTGCAATCGAATGTTCATGTGAATAGAAAAGGCAGGAGAGTGGTCAGGTACTGTTTTCTCTCAGTTGGCAAGCTGCGCACACAATCGCAGTGTTGTACAGCTTGTTTCATCACCTTTGCGAAGTTGTCGCTCTCTCCGGCTCCCGGAGACGAAGAAGCTACTTCTTCGCGCAAAGACGATTCTGCCGCTCACAGTGCTCTGCGCTGTGCGCCTTCTGCCTAAAGAGGCCCGGGAGCGGTGCTTAGCTCTGCAGAGCACCGTACCTTCGTCTTTAGCCTCTCTTCTCGTCTACATCTTAGCAAAAAGCTTTTCCACTCTGTCTGGCAAGGAGAAACTGTGCCAGCACAGAAAATATCTCCCATCGTGTTCTAGAGGCTGCACGGAGGTCTGCCGAGTGTTTTGCAAGAAGAGAAAGAAAGTTGTCCAAAACAGCTTCCAATCGAATGTTCATGTGAATAGAAAAGGCAGGAGAGTGGTCAGGTACTGTTTTCTCTCAGTTGGCAAACTGCGCACACAATCGCAGTGTTGTACAGCTTGTTTCATCACCTTTGCCAAGTTGTCGCTCTCTCTGCCTCCCGGAGACGAAGAAGCTGCTTCTTCGCGCAAAGACGATTCTGCCGCTCACAGTGCTCTGCGGTGTGCGCCTTCTGCCGAAAGACGCCCGGGAGCGGTGCTTAGCTCTGCAGAGCACCGTACCTTCGTCTTTAGCCTCTCTTCTCGTCTACATCTTAGCAAAAAGCTTTTCCACTCTGTCTGGCAAGGAGAAACTGTGCCAGCACAAAAAACATCTCCCATCGTGTTCTAGAGGCTGCACGGAGGTCTGCCGAGTGTTTTGCAAGAAGAGAAAGAAAGTTGTCCAAAACAGCTTGCAATCGAATGTTCATGTGAATAGAAAAGGCAGGAGAGTGGTCAGGTACTGTTTTCTCTCAGTTGGCAAACTGCGCACACAATCGCAGTGTTGTACAGCTTGTTTCATCACCTTTGCGAAGTTGCCGCTCTCTCCGGCTCCCGGAGACGAAGAAGCTGCTTCTTCGCGCAAAGACGATTCTGCCGCTCACAGTGCTCTGCGCTGTGCGCCTTCTGCCGAAAGAGGCCCGGGAGCGGTGCTTAGCTCTGCAGAGCACCGTACCTTCGTCTTTAGCCTCTCTTCTCGTCTACATCTTAGCAAAAAGCTTTTCAACTCTGTCTGGCAAGGAGAAACTGTGCCAGAACAGAAAACATCTCCCATCGTGTTCTAGAGGCTGCACGGAGGTCTGCCGAGTGTTTTGCAAGAAGAGAAAGAAAGTTGTCCAAAACAGCTTGCAATCGAATGTTCATTTGATTACAAAAGGCAAGAGAGTGGTCAGGTACTGTTTTCTCTCAGTTGGCAAGCGGCGCACACAATCGCAGTGTTGTACAGCTTGTTTCATCACCTTTGCGAAGTTGCCGCTCTCTCCGGCTCACGGAGACGAAGAAGCTGCTTTTTCGCCCAAAGACGATTCTGCCGCTCACAGTGCTCTGCGGTGTGCGCCTTCTGCCGAAAGACGCCCGGGAGCGGTGCTTAGCTCTGCAGAGCACCGTACCTTCGTCTTTAGCCTCTCTTCTCGTCTACATCTTAGCAAAAAGATTTTCCACTCTGTCTGGCAAGGAGAAACTGTGCCAGCACAGAAAACATCTCCCATCGTGTTCTAGAGGCTGCACAGAGGTCTGCCGAGTATTTTGCAAGAAGAGAAAGAAAGTTGTCCAAAACAGCTTGCAATCGAATGTTCATGTGAATAGAAAAGGCAGGAGAGTGGTCAGGTACTGTTTTCTCTCAGTTGGCAAGCTGCCCACACAATCGCAGTGTTGTACAGCTTGTTTCATCACCTTTGCGAAGTTGCCGCTCTCTCCGGCTCCCGGAGACGAAGAAGCTGCTTCTTCGCGCAAAGACGATTCTGCCGCTCACAGTGCTCTGCTGTGTGCGCCTTCTGCCGAAAGAGGTCCGGGAGCGGTGCTTAGCTCTGCAGAGCACCGTACCTTCGTCTTTAGCCTCTCTTCTCGTCTACATCTTAGCAAAAAGCTTTTCCACTCTGTCTGGCAAGGAGAAACTGTGCCAGCACAGAAAACATCTCCCATCGTGTTCTAGAGGCTGCACGCAGGTCTGCCGAGTGTTTTGCAAGAAGAGAGAGAAAGTTGTCCAAAACAGCTTGCAATCGAATGTTCATGTGAATAGAAAAGGCAGGAGAGTGGTCAGGTACTGTTTTCTCTCAGTTGGCAAGCTGCGCACACAATGGCAGTGTTGTACAGCTTGTTTCATCACCTTTGCGAAGCTGCCGCTCTCTCCGGCTCCCGGAGACGAAGAAGCTGCTTCTTCGCGCAAAGACGATTCTGCCGCTCACAGTGCTCTGCGGTGTGCGCCTTCTGCCGAAAGACGCCCGGGTGCGGTGCTTAGCTCTGCAGAGCACCGTACCTTCGTCTTTAGCCTCTCTTCTCGTCTACATCTTAGCAAAAAGCTTTTCCACTCTGTCTGGCAAGGAGAAACTGTGCCAGCACAGAAAACATCTCCCATCGTGTTCTAGAGGCTGCACGGAGGTCTGCCGAGTATTTTGCAAGAAGAGAAAGAAAGTTGTCCAAAACAGCTTGCAATCGAATGTTCATGTGAATAGAAAAGGCCGGAGAGAGGTCAGGTAATGTTTTCTCTCAGTTGGCAAACTGCGCACACAATTGCAGTGTTGTACAGCTTGTTTCATCACCTTTGCGAAGCTGCCGCTCTCTCCGGCTCCCGGAGACGAAGAAGCTGCTTCTTCGCGCAAAGACGATTCTGCCGCTCACAGTGCTCTGCGGTGTGCGCCTTCTGCCGAAAGAGGTCCGGGAGCGGTGCTTAGCTCTGCAGAGCACCGTACCTTCGTCTTTAGCCTCTCTTCTCGTCTACATCGTAGCAAAAAGCTTTTCCACTCTGTCTGGCAAGGAGAAACTGTGCCAGCACAGAAAACATCTCCCATCGTCTTCTAGAGGCTGCACGCAGGTCTGCCGAGTGTTTTGCAAGAAGAGAAAGAAAGTTGTCCAAAACAGCTTGCAATCGAATGTTCATGTGAATAGAAAAGGCAGGAGAGTGGTCAGGTACTGTTTTCTCTCAGTTGGCAAACGGCGCACACAATCGCAGTGTTGTACAGCTTGTTTCATCACCTTTGCGAAGTTGCCGCTCTCTCCGGCTCCCGGAGACGAAGAAGCTGCTTCTTCGCGCAAAGACGATTCTGCCGCTCACAGTGCTCTGCAGTGTGTGTCTTCTGCCGAAAGAGGCACGGGAGCTGTTCTTAGCTCTGCAGAGCACCATACCTGCTTCTTTAGCCTCTCTTCTCGTCTACATCTTAGCAAAAAGCTTTTCCACTCTGTCTGGCAAGGAGAAACTGTGCCAGCACAGAAAACATCTCCCATCGTGTTCTAGAGGCTGCACGGAGGTCTGCCGAGTGTTTTGCAAGAAGAGAAAGAAAGTTGTCCAAAACAGCTTGCAATCGAATGTTCATGTGAATAGAAAAGGCAGGAGAGTGGTCAGGTACTGTTTTCTCTCAGTTGGCAAGCTGCGCACACAATCGCAGTGTTGTACAGCTTGTTTCATCACCTTTGCGAAGCTGCCGCTCTCTCCGGCTCCCGGAGACGAAGAAGCTGCTTCTTCGCGCAAAGACGATTCTGCCGCTCACAGTGCTCTGCGGTGTGCGCCTTCTGCCGAAAGAGGTCCGGGAGCGGTGCTTAGCTCTGCAGAGCACCGTACCTTCGTCTTTAGCCTCTCTTCTCGTCTACATCTTAGCAAAAAGCTTTTCCACTCTGTCTGGCAAGGAGAAACTGTGCCAGCACAAAAAACATCTCCCATCGTGTTCTAGAGGCTGCACGCAGGTCTGCCGAGTGTTTTGCAAGAAGAGAAAGAAAGTTGTCCAAAACAGCTTGCAATCGAATGTTCATGTGAATAGAAAAGGCAGGAGAGTGGTCAGGTACTGTTTTCTCTCAGTTGGCAAGCGGCGCACACAATCGCAGTGTTGTACAGCTTGTTTCATCACCTTTGCGAAGTTGCCGCTCTCTCCGGCTCCCGGAGACGAAGAAGCTGCTTCTTCGCGCAAAGACGATTCTGCCGCTCACAGTGCTCTGCGGTGTGCGCCTTCTGCCGAAAGAGGTCCGGGTGCGGTGCTTAGCTCTGCAGAGCACCGTACCTTCGTCTTTAGCCTCTCTTCTCGTCTACATCTTAGCAAAAAGCTTTTCCACTCTGTGTGGCAAGGAGAAACTGTGCCAGCACAGAAAACATCTCCCATCGTGTTCTAGAGGCTGCACGGAGGTCTGCCGAGTATTTTGCAAGAAGAGAAAGAAAGTTGTCCAAAACAGCTTGCAATCGAATGTTCATGTGAATAGAAAAGGCAGGAGAGTGGTCAGGTACTGTTTTCTCTCAGTTGGCAAGCTGCGCACACAATCGCAGTGTTGTACAGCTTGTTTCATCACCTTTGCGAAGTTGCCGCTCTCTCCGGCTCCCGGAGACGAAGAAGCTGCTTCTTCGCGCAAAGACGATTCTGCCGCTCACAGTGCTCTGCGGTGTGCGCCTTCTGCCGAAAGAGCCCCGGGAGCTGTGCTTAGCTCTGAGATGCACCATACGTGCTTCTTTAGCCTCTCTTCTCGTCTACATCTTAGCAAAAAGCTTTTCCACTCTGTCTGGCAAGGAGAAACTGTGCCAGCACAGAAAACATCTCCCATCGTGTTCTAGAGGCTGCACGGAGGTCTGCCGAGTGTTTTGCAAGAAGAGAAAGAAAGTTGTCCAAAACAGCTTGCAATCGAATGTTCATGTGAATAGAAAAGGCAGGAGAGTGGTCAGGTACTGTTTTCTCTCAGTTGGCAAGCTGCGCACACAATCGCAGTGTTGTACAGCTTGTTTCATCACCTTTGCCAAGTTGTCGCTCTCTCTGGCTCCCGGAGACGAAGAAGCTGCTTCTTCGCGCAAAGACGATTCTGCCGCTCACAGTGCTCTGCGGTGTGCGCCTTCTGCCGAAAGACGCCCGGGAGCGGTGCTTAGCTCTGCAGAGTACCGTACCATCGTCTTTAGCCTCTCTTCTCGTCTACATCTTAGCAAAAAGCTTTTCCACTCTGTCTGGCAAGGAGAAACTGTGCCAGCACAGAAAACATCTCCCATCGTGTTCTAGAGGCTGCACGGAGGTCTGCCGAGTGTTTTGCAAGAAGAGAGAGAAAGTTGTCCAAAACAGCCTGCAATCGAATGTTCATGTGAATAGAAAAGGCAGGAGAGTGGTCAGGTACTGTTTGCTCTCAGTTGGCAAGCTGCGCACACAATCGCAGTGTTGTACAGCTTGTTTCATCACCTTTGCGAAGTTGCCGCTCTCTCCGGCTCCCGGAGACGAAGAAGCTGCTTCTTCGCGCAAAGACGATTCTGCCGCTCACAGTGCTCTGCGCTGTGCGCCTTCTGCCGAAAGAAGCCCGGGAGCGGTGCTTAGCTCTGCAGAGCACCGTACCTTCGTCTTTAGCCTCTCTTCTCGTCTACATCTTAGCAAAAAGCTTTTCCACTCTGTCTGGCAAGGAGAAACTGTGCCAGCACAGAAAACATCTCCCATCGTGTTCTAGAGGCTGCACGGAGGTCTGCTGAGTGTTTTGCAAGAAGAGAAAGAAAGTTGTCCAAAACAGCTTGCAATCGAATGTTCATGTGAATAGAAAAGGCAGGAGAGTGGTCAGGTACTGTTTTCTCTCACTTGGCAAGCTGCGCACACAATCGCAGTGTTGTACAGCTTGTTTCATCACCTTTGCGAAGTTGCCGCTCTCTCCGGCTCCCGGAGACGAAGAAGCTGCTTCTTCGCGCAAAGACGATTCTGCCTCTCACAGTGCTCTGCGGTGTGCGCCTTCTGCCGAAAGAGGTCCGGGAGCGGTGCTTAGCTCTGCAGAGCACCGTACCTTCGTCTTTAGCCTCTCTTCTCGTCTACATCTTAGCAAAAAGCTTTTCCACTCTGTCTGGCAAGGAGAAACTGTGCCAGCACAGAAAACATCTCCCATCGTGTTCTAGAGGCTGCACGGAGGTCTGCCGAGTATTTTGCAAGAAGAGAAAGAAAGTTGTCCAAAACAGCTTGCAATCGAATGTTCATGTGAATAGAAAAGGCAGGAGAGTGGTCAGGTACTGTTTTCTCTCAGTTGGCAAGCGGCGCACACAATCGCAGTGTTGTACAGCTTGTTTCATCACCTTTGCGAAGTTGCCGCTCTCTCCGGCTCCCGGAGACGAAGAAGCTGCTTTTTCGCCCAAAGACGATTCTGCCGCTCACAGTGCTCTGCGGTGTGCGCCTTCTGCCGAAAGAGGTCCGGGTGCGGTGCTTAGCTCTGCAGAGCACCGTACCTTCGTCTTTAGCCTCTCTTCTCGTCTACATCTTAGCAAAAAGCTTTTCCACTCTGTCTGGCAAGGAGAAACTCTGCCAGCACAGAAAACATCTCCCATCGTGTTCTAGAGGCTGCACGGAGGTCTGCCGAGTGTTTTGCAAGAAGAGAGAGAAAGTTGTCCAAAACAGCTTGCAATCGAATGTTCATGTGAATAGAAAAGGCAGGAGAGTGGTCAGGTACTGTTTTCTCTCAGTTGGCAAGCTGCGCACACAATCGCAGTGTTGTACAGCTTGTTTCATCACCTTTGCCAAGTTGTCGCTCTCTCCGGCTCCCGGAGACGAAGAAGCTACTTCTTCGCGCAAAGACGATTCTGCCGCTCACAGTGCTCTGCGCTGTGCGCCTTCTGCCGAAAGAGGCCCGGGAGCGGTGCTTAGCTCTGCAGAGCACCGTACCTTCGTCTTTAGCCTCTCTTCTCGTCTACATCTTAGCAAAAAGCTTTTCCACTCTGTCTGGCAAGGAGAAACTGTGCCAGCACAGAAAATATCTCCCATCGTGTTCTAGAGGCTGCACGCAGGTCTGCCGAGTGTTTTGCAAGAAGAGAAAGAAAGTTGTCCAAAACAGCTTGCAATCGAATGTTCATGTGAATAGAAAAGGCAGGAGAGTGGTCAGGTACTGTGTTCTCTCAGTTGGCAAACTGCGCACACAATCGCAGTGTTGTACAGCTTGTTTCATCACCTTTGCCAAGTTGTCGCTCTCTCTGGCTCCCGGAGACGAAGAAGCTGCTTCTTCGCGCAAAGACGATTCTGCCGCTCACAGTGCTCTGCGGTGTGCGCCTTCTTCCGAAAGAGGCCCGGGAGCGGTGCTTAGCTCTGCAGAGCACCGTACCTTCGTCTTTAGCCTCTCTTCTCGTCTACATCTTAGCAAAAAGCTTTTCCACTCTGTCTGGCAAGGAGAAACTGTGCCAGCACAAAAAACATCTCCCATCGTGTTCTAGAGGCTGCACGGAGGTCTGCCGAGTGTTTTGCAAGAAGAGAAAGAAAGTTGTCCAAAACAGCTTGCAATCGAATGTTCATGTGAATAGAAAAGGCAGGAGAGTGGTCAGGTACTGTTTTCTCTCAGTTGGCAAACTGCGCACACAATCGCAGTGTTGTACAGCTTGTTTCATCACCTTTGCGAAGTTGCCGCTCTCTCCGGCTCCCGGAGACGAAGAAGCTGCTTCTTCGCGCAAAGACGATTCTGCCGCTCACAGTGCTCTGCGGTGTGCGCCTTCTGCCGAAAGAGGTCCGGGAGCGGTGCTTAGCTCTGCAGAGCACCGTACCTTCGACTTTAGCCTCTCTTCTCGTCTACATCTTAGCAAAAAGCTTTTCCACTCTGTCTGGCAAGGAGAAACTGTGCCACCACAGAAAACATCTCCCATCGTGTTCTAGAGGCTGCACGGAGGTCTGCCGAGTGTTTTGCAAGAAGAGAAAGAAAGTTGTCCAAAACAGCTTGCAATCGAATGTTCATGTGAATAGAAAAGGCAGGAGAGTGGTCAGGTACTGTTTTCTCTCAGTTGGCAAGCTGCGCACACAATCGCAGTGTTGTACAGCTTGTTTCATCACCTTTGCGAAGTTGCCGCTCTCTCCGGCTCCCGGAGACGAAGAAGCTGCTTCTTCGCGCAAAGACGATTCTGCCGCTCACAGTGCTCTGCGCTGTGCGCCTTCTGCCGAAAGAGGCCCGGGAGCTGTGCTTAGCTCTGCAGAGCACCGTACCTTCGTCTTTAGCCTCTCTTCTAGTCTACATCTTAGCAAAAAGCTTTTCCACTCTGTCTGGCAAGGAGAACCTGTGCCAGCACAGAAAACATCTCCCATCGTGTTCTAGAGGCTGCACGGAGGTCTGTCGAGTGTTTTGCAAGAAGAGAAAGAAAGTTGTCCAAAACAGCTTGCAATCGAATGTTCATGTGAATAGAAAAGGCAGGAGAGTGGTCAGGTACTGTTTTCTCACAGTTGGCAAGCTTCGCACACAATCGCAGTGTTGTACAGCTTGTTTCATCACCTTTGCGAAGTTGCCGCTCACTCCGGCTCCCGGAGACGAAGAAGCTGCTTCTTCGCGCAAAGACGATTCTGCCGCTCACAGTGCTCTGCGGTGTGCGCCTTCTGCCGAAAGAGGCCCGGGAGCGGTGCTTAGCTCTGCAGAGCACCGTACCTTCGTCTTTAGCCTCTCTTCTCGTCTACATCTTAGCAAAAAGCTTTTCCACTCTGTCTGGCAAGGAGAAACTGTGCCAGCACAGAAAACATCTCCCATCGTCTTCTAGAGGCTGCACGCAGGTCTGCCGAGTGTTTTGCAAGAAGAGAAAGAAAGTTGTCCAAAACAGCTTGCAATCGAATGTTCATGTGAAAAGGCAGGAGAGTGGTCAGGTACTGTTTTCTCTCAGTTGGCAAACTGCGCACACAATCGCAGTGTTGTACAGCTTGTTTCATCACCTTTGCGAAGTTGCCGCTCTCTCCGGCTCCCGGAGACGAAGAAGCTGCTTCTTCGCGCAAAGACGATTCTGCCGCTCACAGTGCTCTGCAGTGTGTGTCTTCTGCCGAAAGAGGCACGGGAGCTGTTCTTAGCTCTGCAGAGCACCATACCTGCTTCTTTAGCCTCTCTTCTCGTCTACATCTCAGCAAAAAGCTTTTCCACTCTGTCTGGCAAGGAGAAACTGTGCCAGCACAGAAAACATCTCCCATCGTGTTCTAGAGGCTGCACGGAGGTCTGCCGAGTGTTTTGCAAGAAGAGAAAGAAAGTTGTCCAAAACAGCTTGCAATCGAATATTCATGTGAATACAAAAGGCAGGAGAGTGGTCAGGTACTGTTTTCTCTCACTTGGCAAGCTGCGCACACAATCGCAGTGTTGTACAGCTTGTTTCATCACCTTTGCGAAGCTGCCGCTCTCTCCGGCTCCCGGAGACGAAGAAGCTGCTTCTTCGCGCAAAGACGATTCTGCCGCTCACAGTGCTCTGCGGTGTGCGCCTTCTGCCGAAAGAGGTCCGGGAGCGGTGCTTAGCTCTGCAGAGCACCGTACCTTCGTCTTTAGCCTCTCTTCTCGTCTACATCTTAGCAAAAAGCTTTTCCACTCTGTCTGGCAAGGAGAAACTGTGCCAGCACAAAAAACATCTCCCATCGTGTTCTAGAGGCTGCACGCAGGTCTGCCGAGTGTTTTGCAAGAAGAGAAAGAAAGTTGTCCAAAACAGCTTGCAATCGAATGTTCATGTGAATAGAAAAGGCAGGAGAGTGGTCAGGTACTGTTTTCTCTCAGTTGGCAAGCGGCGCACACAATCGCAGTGTTGTACAGCTTGTTTCATCACCTTTGCGAAGTTGCCGCTCTCTCCGGCTCCCGGAGACGAAGAAGCTGCTTCTTCGCGCAAAGACGATTCTGCCGCTCACAGTGCTCTGCGGTGTGCGCCTTCTGCCGAAAGAGGTCCGGGTGCGGTGCTTAGCTCTGCAGAGCACCGTACCTTCGTCTTTAGCCTCTCTTCTCGTCTACATCTTAGCAAAAAGCTTTTCCACTCTGTCTGGCAAGGAGAAACTGTGCCAGCACAGAAAACATCTCCCATCGTGTTCTAGAGGCTGCACGGAGGTCTGCCGAGTATTTTGCAAGAAGAGAAAGAAAGTTGTCCAAAACAGCTTGCAATCGAATGTTCATGTGAATAGAAAAGGCAGGAGAGTGGTCAGGTACTGTTTTCTCTCAGTTGGCAAGCTGCGCACACAATCGCAGTGTTGTACAGCTTGTTTCATCACCTTTGGGAAGTTGCCGCTCTCTCCGGCTCCCGGAGACGAAGAAGCTGCTTCTTCGCGCAAAGACGATTCTGCCGCTCACAGTGCTCTGCGGTGTGCGCCTTCTGCCGAAAGAGCCCCGGGAGCTGTGCTTAGCTCTGAGATGCACCATACGTGCTTCTTTAGCCTCTCTTCTCGTCTACATCTTAGCAAAAAGCTTTTCCACTCTGTCTGGCAAGGAGAAACTGTGCCAGCACAGAAAACATCTCCCATCGTGTTCTAGAGGCTGCACGGAGGTCTGCCGAGTGTTTTGCAAGAAGAGAGAGAAAGTTGTCCAAAACAGCCTGCAATCGAATGTTCATGTGAATAGAAAAGGCAGGAGAGTGGTCAGGTACTGTTTGCTCTCAGTTGGCAAGCTGCGCACACAATCGCAGTGTTGTACAGCTTGTTTCATCACCTTTGCGAAGTTGCCGCTCTCTCCGGCTCCCGGAGACGAAGAAGCTGCTTCTTCGCGCAAAGACGATTCTGCCGCTCACAGTGCTCTGCTGTGTGCGCCTTCTGCCGAAAGAAGCCCGGGAGCGGTGCTTAGCTCTGCAGAGCACCGTACCTTCGTCTTTAGCCTCTCTTCTCGTCTACATCTTAGCAAAAAGCTTTTCCACTCTGTCTGGCAAGGAGAAACTGTGCCAGCACAGAAAACATCTCCCATCGTGTTCTAGAGGCTGCACGGAGGTCTGCCGAGTGTTTTGCAAGAAGAGAAAGAAAGTTGTCCAAAACAGCTTGCAATCGAATGTTCATGTGAATAGAAAAGGCAGGAGAGTGGTCAGGTACTGTTTTCTCTCAGTTGGCAAGCTGCGCACACAATCGCAGTGTTGTACAGCTTGTTTCATCACCTTTGCGAAGCTGCCGCTCTCTCCGGCTCCCGGAGACGAAGAAGCTGCTTCTTCTCGCAAAGACGATTCTGCCGCTCACAGTGCTCTGCGGTGTGCGCCTTCTGCCGAAAGAGGTCCGGGAGCGGTGCTTAGCTCTGCAGAGCACCGTACCTTCGTCTTTAGCCTCTCTTCTCGTCTACATCGTAGCAAAAAGCTTTTCCACTCTGTCTGGCAAGGAGAAACTGTGCCAGCACAGAAAACATCTCCCATCGTGTTCTAGAGGCTGCACGGAGGTCTGCCGAGTGTTTTGCAAGAAGAGAAAGAAAGTTGTCCAAAACAGCTTGCAATCGAATGTTCATGTGAATAGAAAAGGCAGGAGAGTGGTCAGGTACTGTTTTCTCTCAGTTGGCAAGCGGCGCACACAATCGCAGTGTTGTACAGCTTGTTTCATCACCTTTGCGAAGTTGCCGCTCTCTCCGGCTCCCGGAGACGAAGAAGCTGCTTTTTCGCCCAAAGACGATTCTGCCGCTCACAGTGCTCTGCGGTGTGCGCCTTCTGCCGAAAGAGGTCCGGGTGCGGTGCTTAGCTCTGCAGAGCACCGTACCTTCGTCTTTAGCCTCTCTTCTCGTCTACATCTTAGCAAAAAGCTTTTCCACTCTGTCTGGCAAGGAGAAACTCTGCCAGCACAGAAAACATCTCCCATCGTGTTCTAGAGGCTGCACGGAGGTCTGCCGAGTGTTTTGCAAGAAGAGAGAGAAAGTTGTCCAAAACAGCTTGCAATCGAATGTTCATGTGAATAGAAAAGGCAGGAGAGTGGTCAGGTACTGTTTTCTCTCAGTTGGCAAGCTGCGCACACAATCGCAGTGTTGTACAGCTTGTTTCATCACCTTTGCCAAGTTGTCGCTCTCTCCGGCTCCCGGAGACGAAGAAGCTACTTCTTCGCGCAAAGACGATTCTGCCGCTCACAGTGCTCTGCGGTGTGCGCCTTCTGCCGAAAGAGCCCCGGGAGCTGTGCTTAGCTCTGAGATGCACCATACGTGCTTCTTTAGCCTCTCTTCTCGTCTACATCTTAGCAAAAAGCTTTTCCACTCTGTCTGGCAAGGAGAAACTGTGCCAGCACAGAAAACATCTCCCATCGTGTTCTAGAGGCTGCACGGAGGTCTGCCGAGTGTTTTGCAAGAAGAGAGAGAAAGTTGTCCAAAACAGCCTGCAATCGAATGTTCATGTGAATAGAAAAGGCAGGAGAGTGGTCAGGTACTGTTTGCTCTCAGTTGGCAAGCTGCGCACACAATCGCAGTGTTGTACAGCTTGTTTCATCACCTTTGCGAAGTTGCCGCTCTCTCCGGCTCCCGGAGACGAAGAAGCTGCTTCTTCGCGCAAAGACGATTCTGCCGCTCACAGTGCTCTGCTGTGTGCGCCTTCTGCCGAAAGAAGCCCGGGAGCGGTGCTTAGCTCTGCAGAGCACCGTACCTTCGTCTTTAGCCTCTCTTCTCGTCTACATCTTAGCAAAAAGCTTTTCCACTCTGTCTGGCAAGGAGAAACTGTGCCAGCACAGAAAACATCTCCCATCGTGTTCTAGAGGCTGCACGGAGGTCTGCCGAGTGTTTTGCAAGAAGAGAAAGAAAGTTGTCCAAAACAGCTTGCAATCGAATGTTCATGTGAATAGAAAAGGCAGGAGAGTGGTCAGGTACTGTTTTCTCTCAGTTGGCAAGCTGCGCACACAATCGCAGTGTTGTACAGCTTGTTTCATCACCTTTGCGAAGTTGCCGCTCTCTCCGGCTCCCGGAGACGAAGAAGCTGCTTCTTCGCGCAAAGACGATTCTGCCGCTCACAGTGCTCTGCGGTGTGCGCCTTCTGCCGAAAGAGGTCCGGGAGCGGTGCTTAGCTCTGCAGAGCACCGTACCTTCGTCTTTAGCCTCTCTTCTCGTCTACATCGTAGCAAAAAGCTTTTCCACTCTGTCTGGCAAGGAGAAACTGTGCCAGCACAGAAAACATCTCCCATCGTGTTCTAGAGGCTGCACGGAGGTCTGCCGAGTGTTTTGCAAGAAGAGAAAGAAAGTTGTCCAAAACAGCTTGCAATCGAATGTTCATGTGAATAGAAAAGGCAGGAGAGTGGTCAGGTACTGTTTTCTCTCAGTTGGCAAGCGGCGCACACAATCGCAGTGTTGTACAGCTTGTTTCATCACCTTTGCGAAGTTGCCGCTCTCTCCGGCTCCCGGAGACGAAGAAGCTGCTTTTTCGCCCAAAGACGATTCTGCCGCTCACAGTGCTCTGCGGTGTGCGCCTTCTGCCGAAAGAGGTCCGGGTGCGGTGCTTAGCTCTGCAGAGCACCGTACCTTCGTCTTTAGCCTCTCTTCTCGTCTACATCTTAGCAAAAAGCTTTTCCACTCTGTCTGGCAAGGAGAAACTCTGCCAGCACAGAAAACATCTCCCATCGTGTTCTAGAGGCTGCACGGAGGTCTGCCGAGTGTTTTGCAAGAAGAGAGAGAAAGTTGTCCAAAACAGCTTGCAATCGAATGTTCATGTGAATAGAAAAGGCAGGAGAGTGGTCAGGTACTGTTTTCTCTCAGTTGGCAAGCTGCGCACACAATCGCAGTGTTGTACAGCTTGTTTCATCACCTTTGCCAAGTTGTCGCTCTCTCCGGCTCCCGGAGACGAAGAAGCTACTTCTTCGCGCAAAGACGATTCTGCCGCTCACAGTGCTCTGCGCTGTGCGCCTTCTGCCGAAAGAGGCCCGGGAGCGGTGCTTAGCTCTGCAGAGCACCGTACCTTCGTCTTTAGCCTCTCTTCTCGTCTACATCTTAGCAAAAAGCTTTTCCGCTCTGTCTGGCAAGGAGAAACTGTGCCAGCACAGAAAACATCTCCCATCGTGTTCTCGAGGCTGCACAGGGGTCTGCCGAGTATTTTGCAAGAAGAGAAAGAAAGTTGTCCAAAACAGCTTGCAATCGAATGATCATGTGAATAGAAAAGGCAGGAGAGTGGTCAGGTACTGTTTTCTCTCAGTTGGCAAGCTGCGCACACAATCGCAGTGTTGTACAGCTTGTTTCATCACCTTTGCGAAGTTGCCGCTCTCTCCGGCTCCCGGAGACGAAGAAGCTGCTTCTTCGCGCAAAGACGATTCTGACGCTCACAGTGCTCTGCGGTGTGCGCCTTCTGCCGAAAGAGGTCCGGGAGCGGTGCTTAGCTCTGCAGAGCACCGTACCTTCGACTTTAGCCTCTCTTCTCGTCTACATCTTAGCAAAAAGCTTTTCCACTCTGTCTGGAAAGGAGAAACTGTGCCAGCACAGAAAACATCTCCCATCGTGTTCTAGAGGCTGCACGGAGGTCTGCCGAGTGTTTTGCAAGAAGAGAAAGAAAGTTGTCCAAAACAGCTTGCAATCGAATGTTCATGTGAATAGAAAAGGCAGGAGAGTGGTCAGGTACTGTTTTCTCTCAGTTGGCAAGCTGCGCACACAATCGCAGTGTTGTACAGCTTGTTTCATCACCTTTGCGAAGTTGCCGCTCTCTCCGGCTCCCGGAGACGAAGAAGCTGCTTCTTCGCGCAAAGACGATTCTGCCGCTCACAGTGCTCTGCGCTGTGCGCCTTCTGCCGAAAGAGGCCCGGGAGCTGTGCTTAGCTCTGCAGAGCACCGTACCTTCGTCTTTAGCCTCTCTTCTAGTCTACATCTTAGCAAAAAGCTTTTCCTCTCTGTCTGGCAAGGAGAACCTGTGCCAGCACAGAAAACATCTCCCATCGTGTTCTAGAGGCTGCACGGAGTTCTGTCGAGTGTTTTGCAAGAAGAGAAAGAAAGTTGTCCAAAACAGCTTGCAATCGAATGTTCATGTGAATAGAAAAGGCAGGAGAGTGGTCAGGTACTGTTTTCTCTCAGTTGGCAAGCTGCGCACACAATCGCAGTGTTGTACAGCTTGTTTCATCACCTTTGCGAAGTTGCCGCTCACTCCGGCTCCCGGAGACGAAGAAGCTGCTTCTTCGCGCAAAGACGATTCTGCCGCTCACAGTGCTCTGCGGTGTGCGCCTTCTGCCGAAAGAGGCCCGGGAGCGGTGCTTAGCTCTGCAGAGCACCGTACCTTCGTCTTTAGCCTCTCTTCTCGTCTACATCTTAGCAAAAAGCTTTTCCACTCTGTCTGGCAAGGAGAAACTGTGCCAGCACAGAAAACATCTCCCATCGTCTTCTAGAGGCTGCACGCAGGTCTGCCGAGTGTTTTGCAAGAAGAGAAAGAAAGTTGTCCAAAACAGCTTGCAATCGAATGTTCATGTGAAAAGGCAGGAGAGTGGTCAGGTACTGTTTTCTCTCAGTTGGCAAACTGCGCACACAATCGCAGTGTTGTACAGCTTGTTTCATCACCTTTGCGAAGTTGCCGCTCTCTCCGGCTCCCGGAGACGAAGAAGCTGCTTCTTCGCGCAAAGACGATTCTGCCGCTCACAGTGCTCTGCAGTGTGTGTCTTCTGCCGAAAGAGGCACGGGAGCTGTTCTTAGCTCTGCAGAGCCCCATACCTGCTTCTTTAGCCTCTCTTCTCGTCTACATCTTAGCAAAAAGCTTTTCCACTCTGTCTGGAAAGGAGAAACTGTGCCAGCACAGAAAACATCTCCCATCGTGTTCTAGAGGCTGCACGGAGGTCTGCCGAGTGTTTTGCAAGAAGAGAAAGAAAGTTGTCCAAAACAGCTTGCAATCGAATGTTCATGTGAATAGAAAAGGCAGGAGAGTGGTCAGGTACTGTTTTCTCTCAGTTGGCAAGCTGCGCACACAATCGCAGTGTTGTACAGCTTGTTTCATCACCTTTGCGAAGCTGCCGCTCTCTCCGGCTCCCGGAGACGAAGAAGCTGCTTCTTCGCGCAAAGACGATTCTGCCGCTCACAGTGCTCTGCGGTGTGCGCCTTCTGCCGAAAGAGGTCCGGGAGCGGTGCTTAGCTCTGCAGAGCACCGTACCTTCGTCTTTAGCCTCTCTTCTCGTCTACATCTTAGCAAAAAGCTTTTCCACTCTGTCTGGCAAGGAGAAACTGTGCCAGCACAAAAAACATCTCCCATCGTGTTCTAGAGGCTGCACGCAGGTCTGCCGAGTGTTTTGCAAGAAGAGAAAGAAAGTTGTCCAAAACAGCTTCCAATCGAATGTTCATGTGAATAGAAAAGGCAGGAGAGTGGTCAGGTACTGTTTTCTCTCAGTTGGCAAGCGGCGCACACAATCGCAGTGTTGTACAGCTTGTTTCATCACCTTTGCGAAGTTGCCGCTCTCTCCGGCTCCCGGAGACGAAGAAGCTGCTTCTTCGCGCAAAGACGATTCTGCCGCTCACAGTGCTCTGCGGTGTGCGCCTTCTGCCGAAAGAGGTCCGGGTGCGGTGCTTAGCTCTGCAGAGCACCGTACCTTCGTCTTTAGCCTCTCTTCTCGTCTACATCTTAGCAAAAAGCTTTTCCACTCTGTCTGGCAAGGAGAAACTGTGCCAGCACAGAAAACATCTCCCATCGTGTTCTAGAGGCTGCACGGAGGTCTGCCGAGTATTTTGCAAGAAGAGAAAGAAAGTTGTCCAAAACAGCTTGCAATCGAATGTTCATGTGAATAGAAAAGGCAGGAGAGTGGTCAGGTACTGTTTTCTCTCAGTTGGCAAGCTGCGCACACAATCGCAGTGTTGTACAGCTTGTTTCATCACCTTTGCGAAGTTGCCGCTCTCTCCGGCTCCCGGAGACGAAGAAGCTGCTTCTTCGCGCAAAGACGATTCTGCCGCTCACAGTGCTCTGCGGTGTGCGCCTTCTGCCGAAAGAGGTCCGGGAGCGGTGCTTAGCTCTGCAGAGCACCGTACCTTCGACTTTAGCCTCTCTTCTCGTCTACATCTTAGCAAAAAGCTTTTCCACTCTGTCTGGAAAGGAGAAACTGTGCCACCACAGAAAACATCTCCCATCGTGTTCTAGAGGCTGCACGGAGGTCTGCCGAGTGTTTTGCAAGAAGAGAAAGAAAGTTGTCCAAAACAGCTTGCAATCGAATGTTCATGTGAATAGAAAAGGCAGGAGAGTGGTCAGGTACTGTTTTCTCTCAGTTGGCAAGCTGCGCACACAATCGCAGTGTTGTACAGCTTGTTTCATCACCTTTGCGAAGTTGCCGCTCTCTCCGGCTCCCGGAGACGAAGAAGCTGCTTCTTCGCGCAAAGACGATTCTGCCGCTCACAGTGCTCTGCGCTGTGCGCCTTCTGCCGAAAGAGGCCCGGGAGCTGTGCTTAGCTCTGCAGAGCACCGTACCTTCGTCTTTAGCCTCTCTTCTAGTCTACACCTTAGCAAAATCTTTTCCACTCTGTCTGGCAAGGAGAACCTGTGCCAGCACAGAAAACATCTCCCATCGTGTTCTAGAGGCTGCACGGAGGTCTGTCGAGTGTTTTGCAAGAAGAGAAAGAAAGTTGTCCAAAACAGCTTGCAATCGAATGTTCATGTGAATAGAAAAGGCAGGAGAGTGGTCAGGTACTGTTTTCTCTCAGTTGGCAAGCTGCGCACACAATCGCAGTGGTGTACAGCTTGTTTCATCACCTTTGCGAAGTTGCCGCGCACTCCGGCTCCCGGAGACGAAGAAGCTGCTTCTTCGCGCAAAGACGATTCTGCCGCTCACAGTGCTCTGCGGTGTGCGCCTTCTGCCGAAAGAGGTCCGGGAGCGGTGCTTAGCTCTGCAGAGCACCGTACCTTCGTCTTTAGCCTCTCTTCTCGTCTACATCTTAGCAAAAAGCTTTTCCACTCTGTCTGGCAAGGAGAAACTGTGCCAGCACAGAAAACATCTCCCATCGTCTTCTAGAGGCTGCACGCAGGTCTGCCGAGTGTTTTGCAAGAAGAGAAAGAAAGTTGTCCAAAACAGCTTGCAATCGAATGTTCATGTGAAAAGGCAGGAGAGTGGTCAGGTACTGTTTTCTCTCAGTTGGCAAACTGCGCACACAATCGCAGTGTTGTACAGCTTGTTTCATCACCTTTGCGAAGTTGCCGCTCTCTCCGGCTCCCGGAGACGAAGAAGCTGCTTCTTCGCGCAAAGACGATTCTGCCGCTCACAGTGCTCTGCAGTGTGTGTCTTCTGCCGAAAGAGGCACGGGAGCTGTTCTTAGCTCTGCAGAGCACCATACCTGCTTCTTTAGCCTCTCTTCTCGTCTACATCTTAGCAAAAAGCTTTTCCACTCTGTCTGGCAAGGAGAAACTGTGCCAGCACAGAAAACATCTCCCATCGTGTTCTAGAGGCTGCACGGAGGTCTGCCGAGTGTTTTGCAAGAAGAGAAAGAAAGTTGTCCAAAACAGCTTGCAATCGAATGTTCATGTGAATAGAAAAGGCAGGAGAGTGGTCAGGTACTGTTTTCTCTCAGTTGGCAAGCTGCGCACACAATCGCAGTGTTGTACAGCTTGTTTCATCACCTTTGCGAAGCTGCCGCTCTCTCCGGCTCCCGGAGACGAAGAAGCTGCTTCTTCGCGCAAAGACGATTCTGCCGCTCACAGTGCTCTGCGGTGTGCGCCTTCTGCCGAAAGAGGTCCGGGAGCGGTGCTTAGCTCTGCAGAGCACCGTACCTTCGTCTTTAGCCTCTCTTCTCGTCTACATCTTAGCAAAAAGCTTTTCCACTCTGTCTGGCAAGGAGAAACTGTGCCAGCACAAAAAACATCTCCCATCGTGTTCTAGAGGCTGCACGCAGGTCTGCCGAGTGTTTTGCAAGAAGAGAAAGAAAGTTGTCCAAAACAGCTTGCAATCGAATGTTCATGTGAATAGAAAAGGCAGGAGAGTGGTCAGGTACTGTTTTCTCTCAGTTGGCAAGCGGCGCACACAATCGCAGTGTTGTACAGCTTGTTTCATCACCTTTGCGAAGCTGCCGCTCTCTCCGGCTCCCGGAGACGAAGAAGCTGCTTCTTCGCGCAAAGACGATTCTGCCGCTCACAGTGCTCTGCGGTGTGCGCCTTCTGCCGAAAGAGGTCCGGGTGCGGTGCTTAGCTCTGCAGAGCACCGTACCTTCGTCTTTAGCCTCTCTTCCCGTCTACATCTTAGCAAAAAGCTTTTCCACTCTGTCTGGCAAGGAGAAACTGTGCCAGCACAGAAAACATCTCCCATCGTGTTCTAGAGGCTGCACGGAGGTCTGCCGAGTATTTTGCAAGAAGAGAAAGAAAGTTGTCCAAAACAGCTTGCAATCGAATGTTCATGTGAATAGAAAAGGCAGGAGAGTGGTCAGGTACTGTTTTCTCTCAGTTGGCAAGCTGCGCACACAATCGCAGTGTTGTACAGCTTGTTTCATCACCTTTGCGAAGTTGCCGCTCTCTCCGGCTCCCGGAGACGAAGAAGCTGCTTCTTCGCGCAAAGACGATTCTGACGCTCACAGTGCTCTGCGGTGTGCGCCTTCTGCCGAAAGAGGTCCGGGAGCGGTGCTTAGCTCTGCAGAGCACCGTACCTTCGTCTTTAGCCTCTCTTCTCGTCTACATCTTAGCAAAAAGCTTTTCCACTCTGTCTGGCAAGGAGAAACTGTGCCAGCACAGAAAACATCTCCCATCGTCTTCTAGAGGCTGCACGCAGGTCTGCCGAGTGTTTTGCAAGAAGAGAAAGAAAGTTGTCCAAAACAGCTTGCAATCGAATGTTCATGTGAAAAGGCAGGAGAGTGGTCAGGTACTGTTTTCTCTCAGTTGGCAAACTGCGCACACAATCGCAGTGTTGTACAGCTTGTTTCATCACCTTTGCGAAGTTGCCGCTCTCTCCGGCTCCCGGAGACGAAGAAGCTGCTTCTTCGCGCAAAGACGATTCTGCCGCTCACAGTGCTCTGCAGTGTGTGTCTTCTGCCGAAAGAGGCACGGGAGCTGTTCTTAGCTCTGCAGAGCACCATACCTGCTTCTTTAGCCTCTCTTCTCGTCTACATCTTAGCAAAAAGCTTTTCCACTCTGTCTGGCAAGGAGAAACTGTGCCAGCACAGAAAACATCTCCCATCGTGTTCTAGAGGCTGCACGGAGGTCTGCCGAGTGTTTTGCAAGAAGAGAAAGAAAGTTGTCCAAAACAGCTTGCAATCGAATGTTCATGTGAATAGAAAAGGCAGGAGAGTGGTCAGGTACTGTTTTCTCTCAGTTGGCAAGCTGCGCACACAATCGCAGTGTTGTACAGCTTGTTTCATCACCTTTGCGAAGCTGCCGCTCTCTCCGGCTCCCGGAGACGAAGAAGCTGCTTCTTCGCGCAAAGACGATTCTGCCGCTCACAGTGCTCTGCGGTGTGCGCCTTCTGCCGAAAGAGGTCCGGGAGCGGTGCTTAGCTCTGCAGAGCACCGTACCTTCGTCTTTAGCCTCTCTTCTCGTCTACATCTTAGCAAAAAGCTTTTCCACTCTGTCTGGCAAGGAGAAACTGTGCCAGCACAAAAAACATCTCCCATCGTGTTCTAGAGGCTGCACGCAGGTCTGCCGAGTGTTTTGCAAGAAGAGAAAGAAAGTTGTCCAAAACAGCTTGCAATCGAATGTTCATGTGAATAGAAAAGGCAGGAGAGTGGTCAGGTACTGTTTTCTCTCAGTTGGCAAGCGGCGCACACAATCGCAGTGTCGTACAGCTTGTTTCATCACCTTTGCGAAGTTGCCGCTCTCTCCGGCTCCCGGAGACGAAGAAGCTGCTTCTTCGCGCAAAGACGATTCTGCCGCTCACAGTGCTCTGCGGTGTGCGCCTTCTGCCGAAAGAGGTCCGGGTGCGGTGCTTAGCTCTGCAGAGCACCGTACCTTCGTCTTTACCCTCTCTTCCCGTCTACATCTTAGCAAAAAGCTTTTCCACTCTGTCTGGCAAGGAGAAACTGTGCCAGCACAGAAAACATCTCCCATCGTGTTCTAGAGGCTGCACGGAGGTCTGCCGAGTATTTTGCAAGAAGAGAAAGAAAGTTGTCCAAAACAGCTTGCAATCGAATGTTCATGTGAATAGAAAAGGCAGGAGAGTGGTCAGGTACTGTTTTCTCTCAGTTGGCAAGCTGCGCACACAATCGCAGTGTTGTACAGCTTGTTTCATCACCTTTGCGAAGTTGCCGCTCTCTCCGGCTCCCGGAGACGAAGAAGCTGCTTCTTCGCGCAAAGACGATTCTGACGCTCACAGTGCTCTGCGGTGTGCGCCTTCTGCCGAAAGAGCCCCGGGAGCTGTGCTTAGCTCTGAGATGCACCATACGTGCTTCTTTAGCCTCTCTTCTCGTCTACATCTTAGCAAAAAGCTTTTCCACTCTGTCTGGCAAGGAGAAACTGTGCCAGCACAGAAAACATCTCCCATCGTCTTCTAGAGGCTGCACGGAGCTCTCCCGAGTGTTTTGCAAGAAGAGAAAGAAAGTTGTCCAAAACAGCTTGCAGTCGAATGTTCATGTGAATAGAAAAGGCAGGAGAGTGGTCAGGTACTGTTTTCTCTCACTTGGCAAGCTGCGCACACAATCGCAGTGTTGTACAGCTTGTTTCATCACCTTTGCGAAGTTGCCGCTCTCTCCGGCTCCCGGAGACGAAGAAGCTGCTTCTTCGCGCAAAGACGATTCTGCCGCTCACAGTGCTCTGCGGTGTGCGCCTTCTGCCGAAAGAGGTCCGGGAGCGGTGCTTAGCTCTGCAGAGCACCGTACCTTCGTCTTTAGCCTCTCTTCTCGTCTACATCGTAGCAAAAAGATTTTCCACTCTGTCTGGCAAGGAGAAACTGTGCCAGCACAGAAAACATCTCCCATCGTATTCTAGAGGCTGCACGGAGGTCTGCCGAGTGTTTTGCAAGAAGAGAAAGAAAGTTGTCCAAAACAGCTTGCAATCGAATGTTCATGTGAATAGAAAAGGCAGGAGAGTGGTCAGGTACTGTTTTCTCTCAGTTGGCAAGCGGCGCACACAATCGCAGTGTTGTACAGCTTGTTTCATCACCTTTGCGAAGTTGCCGCTCTCTCCGGCTCCCGGAGACGAAGAAGCTGCTTCTTCGCGCAAAGACGATTCTGCCGCTCACAGTGCTCTGCTGTGTGCGCCTTCTGCCGAAAGAAGCCCGGGAGCGGTGCTTAGCTCTGCAGAGCACCGTACCTTCGTCTTTAGCCTCTCTTCTCGTCTACATCTTAGCAAAAAGCTTTTCCACTCTGTCTGGCAAGGAGAAACTGTGCCAGCACAGAAAACATCTCCCATCGTGTTCTAGAGGCTGCACGGAGGTCTGCCGAGTGTTTTGCAAGAAGAGAAAGAAAGTTGTCCAAAACAGCTTGCAATCGAATGTTCATGTGAATAGAAAAGGCAGGAGAGTGGTCAGGTACTGTTTTCTCTCAGTTGGCAAGCTGCGCACACAATCGCAGTGTTGTACAGCTTGTTTCATCACCTTTGCGAAGTTGCCGCTCTCTCCGGCTCCCGGAGACGAAGAAGCTGCTTCTTCGCGCAAAGACGATTCTGCCGCTCACAGTGCTCTGCGGTGTGCGCCTTCTGCCGAAAGAGGTCCGGGAGCGGTGCTTAGCTCTGCAGAGCACCGTACCTTCGTCTTTAGCCTCTCTTCTCGTCTACATCGTAGCAAAAAGCTTTTCCACTCTGTCTGGCAAGGAGAAACTGTGCCAGCACAGAAAACATCTCCCATCGTGTTCTAGAGGCTGCACGGAGGTCTGCCGAGTGTTTTGCAAGAAGAGAAAGAAAGTTGTCCAAAACAGCTTGCAATCGAATGTTCATGTGAATAGAAAAGGCAGGAGAGTGGTCAGGTACTGTTTTCTCTCAGTTGGCAAGCGGCGCACACAATCGCAGTGTTGTACAGCTTGTTTCATCACCTTTGCGAAGTTGCCGCTCTCTCCGGCTCCCGGAGACGAAGAAGCTGCTTCTTCGCGCAAAGACGATTCTGCCGCTCACAGTGCTCTGCGCTGTGCGCCTTCTGCCGAAAGAGGCCCGGGAGCTGTGCTTAGCTCTGCAGAGCACCGTACCTTCGTCTTTAGCCTCTCTTCTAGTCTACATCTTTGCAAAAAGCTTTTCCTCTCTGTCTGGCAAGGAGAACCTGTGCCAGCACAGAAAACATCTCCCATCGTGTTCTAGAGGCTGCACGGAGTTCTGTCGAGTGTTTTGCAAGAAGAGAAAGAAAGTTGTCCAAAACAGCTTGCAATCGAATGTTCATGTGAATAGAAAAGGCAGGAGAGTGGTCAGGTACTGTTTTCTCTCAGTTGGCAAACTGCGCACACAATCGCAGTGTTGTACAGCTTGTTTCATCACCTTTGCGAAGTTGCCGCTCTCTCCGGCTCCCGGAGACGAAGAAGCTGCTTCTTCGCGCAAAGACGATTCTGCCGCTCACAGTGCTCTGCGGTGTGCGCCTTCTGCCGAAAGAGGCCCGGGAGCGGTGCTTAGCTCTGCAGAGCACCGTACCTTCGTCTTTAGCCTCTCTTCTCGTCTACATCTTAGCAAAAAGCTTTTCCACTCTGTCTGGCAAGGAGAAACTGTGCCAGCACAGAAAACATCTCCCATCGTCTTCTAGAGGCTGCACGCAGGTCTGCCGAGTGTTTTGCAAGAAGAGAAAGAAAGTTGTCCAAAACAGCTTGCAATCGAATGTTCATGTGAAAAGGCAGGAGATGGTCAGGTACTGTTTTCTCTCAGTTGGCAAACTGCGCACACAATCGCAGTGTTGTACAGCTTGTTTCATCACCTTTGCGAAGTTGCCGCTCTCTCCGGCTCCCGGAGACGAAGAAGCTGCTTCTTCGCGCAAAGACGATTCTGCCGCTCACAGTGCTCTGCAGTGTGTGTCTTCTGCCGAAAGAGGCACGGGAGCTGTTCTTAGCTCTGCAGAGCCCCATACCTGCTTCTTTAGCCTCTCTTCTCGTCTACATCTTAGCAAAAAGCTTTTCCACTCTGTCTGGAAAGGAGAAACTGTGCCAGCACAGAAAACATCTCCCATCGTGTTCTAGAGGCTGCACGGAGGTCTGCCGAGTGTTTTGCAAGAAGAGAAAGAAAGTTGTCCAAAACAGCTTGCAATCGAATGTTCATGTGAATAGAAAAGGCAGGAGAGTGGTCAGGTACTGTTTTCTCTCAGTTGGCAAGCTGCGCACACAATCGCAGTGTTGTACAGCTTGTTTCATCACCTTTGCGAAGCTGCCGCTCTCTCCGGCTCCCGGAGACGAAGAAGCTGCTTCTTCGCGCAAAGACGATTCTGCCGCTCACAGTGCTCTGCGGTGTGCGCCTTCTGCCGAAAGAGGTCCGGGAGCGGTGCTTAGCTCTGCAGAGCACCGTACCTTCGTCTTTAGCCTCTCTTCTCGTCTACATCTTAGCAAAAAGCTTTTCCACTCTGTCTGGCAAGGAGAAACTGTGCCAGCACAAAAAACATCTCCCATCGTGTTCTAGAGGCTGCACGCAGGTCTGCCGAGTGTTTTGCAAGAAGAGAAAGAAAGTTGTCCAAAACAGCTTCCAATCGAATGTTCATGTGAATAGAAAAGGCAGGAGAGTGGTCAGGTACTGTTTTCTCTCAGTTGGCAAGCGGCGCACACAATCGCAGTGTTGTACAGCTTGTTTCATCACCTTTGCGAAGTTGCCGCTCTCTCCGGCTCCCGGAGACGAAGAAGCTGCTTCTTCGCGCAAAGACGATTCTGCCGCTCACAGTGCTCTGCGGTGTGCGCCTTCTGCCGAAAGAGGTCCGGGTGCGGTGCTTAGCTCTGCAGAGCACCGTACCTTCGTCTTTAGCCTCTCTTCTCGTCTACATCTTAGCAAAAAGCTTTTCCACTCTGTCTGGCAAGGAGAAACTGTGCCAGCACAGAAAACATCTCCCATCGTGTTCTAGAGGCTGCACGGAGGTCTGCCGAGTATTTTGCAAGAAGAGAAAGAAAGTTGTCCAAAACAGCTTGCAATCGAATGTTCATGTGAATAGAAAAGGCAGGAGAGTGGTCAGGTACTGTTTTCTCTCAGTTGGCAAGCTGCGCACACAATCGCAGTGTTGTACAGCTTGTTTCATCACCTTTGCGAAGTTGCCGCTCTCTCCGGCTCCCGGAGACGAAGAAGCTGCCTCTTCGCGCAAAGACGATTCTGCCGCTCACAGTGCTCTGCGGTGTGCGCCTTCTGCCGAAAGAGGTCCGGGAGCGGTGCTTAGCTCTGCAGAGCACCGTACCTTCGACTTTAGCCTCTCTTCTCGTCTACATCTTAGCAAAAAGCTTTTCCACTCTGTCTGGAAAGGAGAAACTGTGCCAGCACAGAAAACATCTCCCATCGTGTTCTAGAGGCTGCACGGAGGTCTGCCGAGTGTTTTGCAAGAAGAGAAAGAAAGTTGTCCAAAACAGCTTGCAATCGAATGTTCATGTGAATAGAAAAGGCAGGAGAGTGGTCAGGTACTGTTTTCTCTCAGTTGGCAAGCTGCGCACACAATCGCAGTGTTGTACAGCTTGTTTCATCACCTTTGCGAAGTTGCCGCTCTCTCCGGCTCCCGGAGACGAAGAAGCTGCTTCTTCGCGCAAAGACGATTCTGCCGCTCACAGTGCTCTGCGCTGTGCGCCTTCTGCCGAAAGAGGCCCGGGAGCTGTGCTTAGCTCTGCAGAGCACCGTACCTTCGTCTTTAGCCTCTCTTCTAGTCTACATCTTAGCAAAAAGCTTTTCCACTCTGTCTGGCAAGGAGAACCTGTGCCAGCACAGAAAACATCTCCCATCGTGTTCTAGAGGCTGCACGGAGGTCTGCCGAGTGTTTTGCAAGAAGAGAAAGAAAGTTGTCCAAAACAGCTTGCAATCGAATGTTCATGTGAATAGAAAAGGCAGGAGAGTGGTCAGGTACTGTTTTCTCTCAGTTGGCAAGCTGCGCACACAATCGCAGTGGTGTACAGCTTGTTTCATCACCTTTGCGAAGTTGCCGCGCACTCCGGCTCCCGGAGACGAAGAAGCTGCTTCTTCGCGCAAAGACGATTCTGCCGCTCACAGTGCTCTGCGGTGTGCGCCTTCTGCCGAAAGAGGTCCGGGAGCGGTGCTTAGCTCTGCAGAGCACCGTACCTTCGTCTTTAGCCTCTCTTCTCGTCTACATCTTAGCAAAAAGCTTTTCCACTCTGTCTGGCAAGGAGAAACTGTGCCAGCACAGAAAACATCTCCCATCGTCTTCTAGAGGCTGCACGCAGGTCTGCCGAGTGTTTTGCAAGAAGAGAAAGAAAGTTGTCCAAAACAGCTTGCAATCGAATGTTCATGTGAATAGAAAAGGCAGGAGAGTGGTCAGGTACTGTTTTCTCTCAGTTGGCAAGCTGCGCACACCATCGCAGTGTTGTACAGCTTGTTTCATCACCTTTGCGAAGCTGCCGCTCTCTCCGGCTCCCGGAGACGAAGAAGCTGCTTCTTCGCGCAAAGACGATTCTGCCGCTCACAGTGCTCTGCGGTGTGCGCCTTCTGCCGAAAGACGCCCGGGAGCGGTGCTTAGCTCTGCAGAGCACCGTACCTTCGTCTTTAGCCTCTCTTCTCGTCTACATCTTAGCAAAAAGCTTTTCCACTCTGTCTGGCAAGGAGAAACTGTGCCAGCACAAAAAACATCTCCCATCGTGTTCTAGAGGCTGCACGCAGGTCTGCCGAGTGTTTTGCAAGAAGAGAAAGAAAGTTGTCCAAAACAGCTTGCAATCGAATGTTCATGTGAATAGAAAAGGCAGGAGAGTGGTCAGGTACTGTTTTCTCTCAGTTGGCAAGCGGCGCACACAATCGCAGTGTTGTACAGCTTGTTTCATCACCTTTGCGAAGTTGCCGCTCTCTCCGGCTCCCGGAGACGAAGAAGCTGCTTCTTCGCGCAAAGACGATTCTGCCGCTCACAGTGCTCTGCGGTGTGCGCCTTCTGCCGAAAGAGGTCCGGGTGCGGTGCTTAGCTCTGCAGAGCACCGTACCTTCGTCTTTAGCCTCTCTTCCCGTCTACATCTTAGCAAAAAGCTTTTCCACTCTGTCTGGCAAGGAGAAACTGTGCCAGCACAGAAAACATCTCCCATCGTGTTCTAGAGGCTGCACGGAGGTCTGCCGAGTATTTTGCAAGAAGAGAAAGAAAGTTGTCCAAAACAGCTTGCAATCGAATGTTCATGTGAATAGAAAAGGCAGGAGAGTGGTCAGGTACTGTTTTCTCTCAGTTGGCAAGCTGCGCACACAATCGCAGTGTTGTACAGCTTGTTTCATCACCTTTGCGAAGTTGCCGCTCTCTCCGGCTCCCGGAGACGAAGAAGCTGCTTCTTCGCGCAAAGACGATTCTGACGCTCACAGTGCTCTGCGGTGTGCGCCTTCTGCCGAAAGAGCCCCGGGAGCTGTGCTTAGCTCTGAGATGCACCATACGTGCTTCTTTAGCCTCTCTTCTCGTCTACATCTTAGCAAAAAGCTTTTCCACTCTGTCTGGCAAGGAGAAACTGTGCCAGCACAGAAAACATCTCCCATCGTCTTCTAGAGGCTGCACGGAGGTCTCCCGAGTGTTTTGCAAGAAGAGAAAGAAAGTTGTCCAAAACAGCTTGCAGTCGAATGTTCATGTGAATAGAAAAGGCAGGAGAGTGGTCAGGTACTGTTTTCTCTCACTTGGCAAGCTGCGCACACAATCGCAGTGTTGTACAGCTTGTTTCATCACCTTTGCGAAGTTGCCGCTCTCTCCGGCTCCCGGAGACGAAGAAGCTGCTTCTTCGCGCAAAGACGATTCTGCCGCTCACAGTGCTCTGCGGTGTGCGCCTTCTGCCGAAAGAGGTCCGGGAGCGGTGCTTAGCTCTGCAGAGCACCGTACCTTCGTCTTTAGCCTCTCTTCTCGTCTACATCGTAGCAAAAAGCTTTTCCACTCTGTCTGGCAAGGAGAAACTGTGCCAGCACAGAAAACATCTCCCATCGTGTTCTAGAGGCTGCACGGAGGTCTGCCGAGTGTTTTGCAAGAAGAGAAAGAAAGTTGTCCAAAACAGCTTGCAATCGAATGTTCATGTGAATAGAAAAGGCAGGAGAGTGGTCAGGTACTGTTTTCTCTCAGTTGGCAAGCGGCGCACACAATCGCAGTGTTGTACAGCTTGTTTCATCACCTTTGCGAAGTTGCCGCTCTCTCCGGCTCCCGGAGACGAAGAAGCTGCTTTTTCGCCCAAAGACGATTCTGCCGCTCACAGTGCTCTGCGGTGTGCGCCTTCTGCCGAAAGAGGTCCGGGTGCGGTGCTTAGCTCTGCAGAGCACCGTACCTTCGTCTTTAGCCTCTCTTCTCGTCTACATCTTAGCAAAAAGCTTTTCCACTCTGTCTGGCAAGGAGAAACTGTGCCAGCACAGAAAACATCTCCCATCGTGTTCTAGAGGCTGCACGGAGGTCTGCCGAGTGTTTTGCAAGAAGAGAGAGAAAGTTGTCCAAAACAGCTTGCAATCGAATGTTCATGTGAATAGAAAAGGCAGGAGAGTGGTCAGGTACTGTTTTCTCTCAGTTGGCAAGCTGCCCACAAAATCGCAGTGTTGTACAGCTTGTTTCATCACCTTTGCCAAGTTGTCGCTCTCTCCGGCTCCCGGAGACGAAGAAGCTACTTCTTCGCGCAAAGACGATTCTGCCGCTCACAGTGCTCTGCGCTGTGCGCCTTCTGCCGAAAGAGGCCCGGGAGCGGTGCTTAGCTCTGCAGAGCACCGTACCTTCGTCTTTAGCCTCTCTTCTCGTCTACATCTTAGCAAAAAGCTTTTCCGCTCTGTCTGGCAAGGAGAAACTGTGCCAGCACAGAAAACATCTCCCATCGTGTTCTCGAGGCTGCACAGGGGTCTGCCGAGTATTTTGCAAGAAGAGAAAGAAAGTTGTCCAAAACAGCTTGCAATCGAATGATCATGTGAATAGAAAAGGCAGGAGAGTGGTCAGGTACTGTTTTCTCTCAGTTGGCAAGCTGCCCACACAATCGCAGTGTTGTACAGCTTGTTTCATCACCTTTGCGAAGTTGCCGCTCTCTCCGGCTCCCGGAGACGAACAAGCTGCTTCTTCGCGCAAAGACGATTCTGACGCTCACAGTGCTCTGCGGTGTGCGCCTTCTGCCGAAAGAGGTCCGGGAGCGGTGCTTAGCTCTGCAGAGCACCGTACCTTCGTCTTTAGCCTCTCTTCTCGTCTACATCTTAGCAAAAAGCTTTTCCACTCTGTCTGGAAAGGAGAAACTGTGCCACCACAGAAAACATCTCCCATCGTGTTCTAGAGGCTGCACGGAGGTCTGCCGAGTGTTTTGCAAGAAGAGAAAGAAAGTTGTCCAAAACAGCTTGCAATCGAATGTTCATGTGAATAGAAAAGGCAGGAGAGTGGTCAGGTACTGTTTTCTCTCAGTTGGCAAGCTGCGCACACAATCGCAGTGTTGTACAGCTTGTTTCATCACCTTTGCGAAGTTGCCGCTCTCTCCGGCTCCCGGAGACGAAGAAGCTGCTTCTTCGCGCAAAGACGATTCTGCCGCTCACAGTGCTCTGCGCTGTGCGCCTTCTGCCGAAAGAGGCCCGGGAGCTGTGCTTAGCTCTGCAGAGCACCGTACCTTCGTCTTTAGCCTCTCTTCTCGTCTACATCTTAGCAAAAAGCTTTTCCACTCTGTCTGGCAAGGAGAAACTGTGCCAGCACAGAAAACATCTCCCATCGTCTTCTAGAGGCTGCACGGAGGTCTGCCGAGTGTTTTGCAAGAAGAGAAAGAAAGTTGTCCAAAACAGCTTGCAATCGAATGTTCATGTGAATAGAAAAGGCAGGAGAGTGGTCAGGTACTGTTTTATCTCAGTTGGCAAGCTGCGCACACAATCGCAGTGTTGTACAGCTTGTTTCATCACCTTTGCGAAGTTGCCGCTCTCTCCGGCTCCCGGAGACGAAGAAGCTGCTTCTTCGCGCAAAGACGATTCTGCCGCTCACAGTGCTCTGCGGTGTGCGCCTTCTGCCGAAAGAGGTCCGGGAGCGGTGCTTAGCTCTGCAGAGCACCGTACCTTCGTCTTTAGCCTCTCTTCTCGTCTACATCGTAGCAAAAAGCTTTTCCACTCTGTCTGGCAAGGAGAAACTGTGCCAGCACAGAAAACATCTCCCATCGTGTTCTAGAGGCTGCACGGAGGTCTGCCGAGTGTTTTGCAAGAAGAGAAAGAAAGTTGTCCAAAACAGCTTGCAATCGAATGTTCATGTGAATAGAAAAGGCAGGAGAGTGGTCAGGTACTGTTTTCTCTCAGTTGGCAAGCGGCGCACACAATCGCAGTGTTGTACAGCTTGTTTCATCACCTTTGCGAAGTTGCCGCTCTCTCCGGCTCCCGGAGACGAAGAAGCTGCTTTTTCGCCCAAAGACGATTCTGCCGCTCACAGTGCTCTGCGGTGTGCGCCTTCTGCCGAAAGAGGTCCGGGTGCGGTGCTTAGCTCTGCAGAGCACCGTACCTTCGTCTTTAGCCTCTCTTCTCGTCTACATCTTAGCAAAAAGCTTTTCCACTCTGTCTGGCAAGGAGAAACTGTGCCAGCACAGAAAACATCTCCCATCGTGTTCTAGAGGCTGCACGGAGGTCTGCCGAGTGTTTTGCAAGAAGAGAGAGAAAGTTGTCCAAAACAGCTTGCAATCGAATGTTCATGTGAATAGAAAAGGCAGGAGAGTGGTCAGGTACTGTTTTCTCTCAGTTGGCAAGCTGCGCACACAATCGCAGTGTTGTACAGCTTGTTTCATCACCTTTGCCAAGTTGTCGCTCTCTCCGGCTCCCGGAGACGAAGAAGCTACTTCTTCGCGCAAAGACGATTCTGCCGCTCACAGTGCCCTGCGCTGTGCGCCTTCTGCCGAAAGAGGCCCGGGAGCGGTGCTTAGCTCTGCAGAGCACCGTACCTTCGTCTTTAGCCTCTCTTCTCGTCTACATCTTAGCAAAAAGCTTTTCCACTCTGTCTGGCAAGGAGAAACTGTGCCAGCACAGAAAACATCTCCCATCGTGTTCTCGAGGCTGCACAGGGGTCTGCCGAGTATTTTGCAAGAAGAGAAAGAAAGTTGTCCAAAACAGCTTGCAATCGAATGATCATGTGAATAGAAAAGGCAGGAGAGTGGTCAGGTACTGTTTTCTCTCAGTTGGCAAGCTGCCCACACAATCGCAGTGTTGTACAGCTTGTTTCATCACCTTTGCGAAGTTGCCGCTCTCTCCGGCTCCCGGAGACGAAGAAGCTGATTCTTCGCGCAAAGACGATTCTGCCGCTCACAGTGCTCTGCGGTGTGCGCCTTCTGCCGAAAGAGGCCCGGGAGCGGTGCTTAGCTCTGCAGAGCACCGTACCTTCGTCTTTAGCCTCTCTTCTCGTCTACATCTTAGCAAAAAGCTTTTCCACTCTGTCTGGCAAGGAGAAACTCTGCCAGCACAGAAAACATCTCCCATCGTCTTCTAGAGGCTGCACGCAGGTCTGCAGAGTGTTTTGCACGAAGAGAAAGAAAGTTGTCCAAAACAGCTTGCAATCGAATGTTCATGTGAATAGAAAAGGCAGGAGAGTGGTCAGGTACTGTTTTCTCTCAGTTGGCAAGCTGCGCACACAATCGCAGTGTTGTACAGCTTGTTTCATCACCTTTGCGAAGCTGCCGCTCTCTCCGGCTCCCGGAGACGAAGAAGCTGCTTCTTCGCGCAAAGACGATTCTGCCGCTCACAGTGCTCTGCGGTGTGCGCCTTCTGCCGAAAGAGGCCCGGGAGCGGTGCTTAGCTCTGCAGAGCACCGTACCTTCGTCTTTAGCCTCTCTTCTCGTCTACATCTTAGCAAAAAGCTTTTCCACTCTGTCTGGCAAGGAGAAACTGTGCCAGCACAGAAAACATCTCCCATCGTGTCCTAGAGGCTGCACGGAGGTCTGCCGAGTATTTTGCAAGAAGAGAAAGAAAGTTGTCCAAAACAGCTTGCAATCGAATGTTCATGTGAATAGAAAAGGCCGGAGAGAGGTCAGGTAATGTTTTCTCTCAGTTGGCAAGCTGCGCACACAATTGCAGTGTTGTACAGCTTGTTTCATCACCTTTGCGAAGTTGCCGCTCTCTCCGGCTCCCGGAGACGAAGAAGCTGCTTCTTCGCGCAAAGACGATTCTGCCGCTCACAGTGCTCTGCGGTGTGCGCCTTCTTCCGAAAGAGGCCCGGGAGCGGTGCTTAGCTCTGCAGAGCACCGTACCTTCGTCTTTAGCCTCTCTTCTCGTCTACATCTTAGCAAAAAGCTTTTCCACTCTGTCTGGCAAGGAGAAACTGTGCCAGCACAGAAAACATCTCCCATCGTGTCCTAGAGGCTGCACGGAGGTCTGCCGAGTATTTTGCAAGAAGAGAAAGAAAGTTGTCCAAAACAGCTTGCAATCGAATGTTCATGTGAATAGAAAAGGCCGGAGAGAGGTCAGGTAATGTTTTCTCTCAGTTGGCAAGCTGCGCACACAATTGCAGTGTTGTACAGCTTGTTTCATCACCTTTGCGAAGTTGCCGCTCTCTCCGGCTCCCGGAGACGAAGAAGCTGCTTCTTCGCGCAAAGACGATTCTGACGCTCACAGTGCTCTGCGGTGTGCGCCTTCTTCCGAAAGAGGCCCGGGAGCGGTGCTTAGCTCTGCAGAGCACCGTACCTTCGTCTTTAGCCTCTCTTCTCGTCTACATCTTAGCAAAAAGCTTTTCCACTCTGTCTGGCAAGGAGAAACTGTGCCAGTACAGAAAACATCTCCCATCGTGTTCTAGAGGCTGCACGCAGGTCTGCCGAGTGTTTTGCAAGAAGAGAAAGAAAGTTGTCCAAAACAGCTTGCAATCGAATGTTCATGTGAATAGAAAAGGCAGGAGAGTGGTCAGGTACTGTTTTCTCTCAGTTGGCAAGCTGCGCACACAATCGCAGTGTTGTACAGCTTGTTTCATCACCTTTGCCAAGTTGTCGCTCTCTCTGGCTCCCGGAGACGAAGAAGCTGCTTCTTCGCGCAAAGACGATTCTGCCGCTCACAGTGCTCTGCGGTGTGCGCCTTCTTCCGAAAGAGGCCCGGGAGCGGTGCTTAGCTCTGCAGAGCACCGTACCTTCGTCTTTAGCCTCTCTTCTCGTCTACATCTTAGCAAAAAGCTTTTCAACTCTGTCTGGCAAGGAGAAACTGTGCCAGCACAGAAAACATCTCCCATCGTGTTCTAGAGGCTGCACGGAGGTCTGCCGAGTGTTTTGCAAGAAGAGAAAGAAAGTTGTCCAAAACAGCTTGCAATCGAATGTTCATGTGAATAGAAAAGGCAGGAGAGTGGTCAGGTACTGTTTTCTCTCACTTGGCAAACTGCGCACACAATCGCAGTGTTGTACAGCTTGTTTCATCACCTTTGCGAAGTTGCCGCTCTCTCCGGCTCCCGGAGACGAAGAAGCTGCTTCTTCGCGCAAAGACGATTCTGCCGCTCACAGTGCTCTGCGGTGTGCGCCTTCTTCCGAAAGAGGTCCGGGAGCGGTGCTTAGCTCTGCAGAGCACCGTACCTTCGTCTTTAGCCTCTCTTCTCGTCTACATCTTAGCAAAAAGCTTTTCCACTCTGTCTGGAAAGGAGAAACTGTGCCACCACAGAAAACATCTCCCATCGTGTTCTAGAGGCTGCACGGAGGTCTGCCGAGTGTTTTGCAAGAAGAGAAAGAAAGTTGTCCAAAACAGCTTCCAATCGAATGTTCATGTGAATAGAAAAGGCAGGAGAGTGGTCAGGTACTGTTTTCTCTCAGTTGGCAAGCTGCGCACACAATCGCAGTGTTGTACAGCTTGTTTCATCACCTTTGCGAAGTTGCCGGGCTCTCCGGCTCCCGGAGACGAAGAAGCTGCTTCTTCGCGCAAAGACGATTCTGCCGCTCACAGTGCTCTGCGGTGTGCGCCTTCTGCCGAAAGAGGCCCGGGAGCTGTGCTTAGCTCTGCAGAGCACCGTACCTTCGTCTTTAGCCTCTCTTCTAGTCTACATCTTAGCAAAAAGCTTTTCCACTCTGTCTGGCAAGGTGAACCTGTGCCAGCACAGAAAATATCTCCCATCGTGTTCTAGAGGCTGCACGCAGGTCTGCCGAGTGTTTTGCAAGAAGAGAAAGAAAGTTGTCCAAAACAGCTTGCAATCGAATGTTCATGTGAATAGAAAAGGCAGGAGAGTGGTCAGGTACTGTTTTCTCTCAGTTGGCAAGCTGCGCACACAATCGCAGTGTTGTACAGCTTGTTTCATCACCTTTGCGAAGTTGCCGCTCACTCCGGCTCCCGGAGACGAAGAAGCTGCTTCTTCGCGCAAAGACGATTCTGCCGCTCACAGTGCTCTGCGGTGTGCGCCTTCTGCCGAAAGACGCCCGGGAGCGGTGCTTAGCTCTGCAGAGCACCGTACCTTCGTCTTTAGCCTCTCTTCTCGTCTACATCTTAGCAAAAAGCTTTTCCACTCTGTCTGGCAAGGAGAAACTGTGCCAGCACAAAAAACATCTCCCATCGTCTTCTAGAGGCTGCACGCAGGTCTGCCGAGTGTTTTGCAAGAAGAGAAAGAAAGTTGTCCAAAACAGCTTGCAATCGAATGTTCATGTGAATAGAAAAGGCAGGAGAGTGGTCAGGTACTGTTTTCTCTCAGTTGGCAAACTGCGCACACAATCGCAGTGTTGTACAGCTTGTTTCATCACCTTTGCGAAGTTGCCGCTCTCTCCGGCTCCCGGAGACGAAGAAGCTGCTTCTTCGCGCAAAGACGATTCTGCCGCTCACAGTGCTCTGCAGTGTGTGTCTTCTGCCGAAAGAGGCCCGTGAGCTGTGCTTAGCTCTGCAGAGCACCATACCTGCTTCTTTAGCCTCTCTTCTCGTCTACATCTTAGCAAAAAGCTTTTCCACTCTGTCTGGCAAGGAGAAACTGTGCCAGCACAGAAAACATCTCCCATCGTGTTCTAGAGGCTGCACGCAGGTCTGCCGAGTGTTTTGCAAGAAGAGAAAGAAAGTTGTCCAAAACAGCTTGCAATCGAATGTTCATGTGAATAGAAAAGGCAGGAGAGTGGTCAGGTACTGTTTTCTCTCAGTTGGCAAGCTGCGCACACAATCGCAGTGTTGTACAGCTTGTTTCATCACCTTTGCCAAGTTGTCGCTCTCTCCGGCTCCCGGAGACGAAGAAGCTGCTTCTTCGCGCAAAGACGATTCTGCCGCTCACAGTGCTCTGCGGTGTGCGCCTTCTGCCGAAAGAGGCCCGGGAGCGGTGCTTAGCTCTGCAGAGCACCGTACCTTCGTCTTTAGCCTCTCTTCTCGTCTACATCTTAGCAAAAAGCTTTTCCACTCTGTCTGGCAAGGAGAAACTGTGCCAGCACAGAAAACATCTCCCATCGTGTTCTAGAGGCTGCACGGAGGTCTGCCGAGTGTTTTGCAAGAAGAGAAAGAAAGTTGTCCAAAACAGCTTGCAATCGAATGTTCATGTGAATAGAAAAGGCCGGAGAGTGGTCAGGTACTATTTTCTCTCAGTTGGCAAGCTGCGCACACAATCGCAGTGTTGTACAGCTTGTTTCATCACCTTTGCGAAGCGGCAGCTCTCTCCGGCTCCCGGAGACGAAGAAGCTGCTTCTTCGCGCAAAGACGATTCTGCCGCTCACAGTGCTCTGCGGTGTGCGCCTTTTGCCGAAAGAGGTCCGGGAGCGGTGCTTAGCTCTGCAGAGCACCGTACCTTCGTCTTTAGCCTCTCTTCTCGTCTACATCTTAGCAAAAAGCTTTTCCACTCTGTCTGGCAAGGAGAAACTGTGCCAGCACAAAAAACATCTCCCATCGTCTTCTAGAGGCTGCACGCAGGTCTGCCGAGTGTTTTGCAAGAAGAGAAAGAAAGTTGTCCAAAACAGCTTGCAATCGAATGTTCATGTGAATAGAAAAGGCAGGAGAGTGGTCAGGTACTGTTTTCTCTCAGTTGGCAAGCGGCGCACACAATCGCAGTGTTGTACAGCTTGTTTCATCACCTTTGCGAAGCGGCAGCTCTCTCCGGCTCCCGGAGACGAAGAAGCTGCTTCTTCGCGCAAAGACGATTCTGCCGCTCACAGTGCTCTGCGGTGTGCGCCTTTTGCCGAAAGAGGTCCGGGAGCGGTGCTTAGCTCTGCAGAGCACCGTACCTTCGTCTTTAGCCTCTCTTCTCGTCTACATCTTAGCAAAAAGCTTTTCCACTCTGTCTGGCAAGGAGAAACTGTGCCAGCACAAAAAACATCTCCCATCGTCTTCTAGAGGCTGCACGCAGGTCTGCCGAGTGTTTTGCAAGAAGAGAAAGAAAGTTGTCCAAAACAGCTTGCAATCGAATGTTCATGTGAATAGAAAAGGCAGGAGAGTGGTCAGGTACTGTTTTCTCTCAGTTGGCAAGCGGCGCACACAATCGCAGTGTTGTACAGCTTGTTTCATCACCTTTGCGAAGTTGCCGCTCTCTCCGGCTCCCGGAGACGAAGAAGCTGCTTCTTCGCGCAAAGACGATTCTGCCGCTCACAGTGCTCTGTGGTGTGCGCCTTCTGCCGAAAGAGGTCCGGGTGCGGTGCTTAGCTCTGCAGAGCACCGTACCTTCGTCTTTAGCCTCTCTTCTCGTCTACATCTTAGCAAAAAGCTTTTCCACTCTGTCTGGCAAGGAGAAACTGTGCCAGCACAGAAAACATCTCCCATCGTGTTCTAGAGGCTGCACGGAGGTCTGCCGAGTATTTTGCAAGAAGAGAAAGAAAGTTGTCCAAAACAGCTTGCAATCGAATGTTCATGTGAATAGAAAAGGCAGGAGAGTGGTCAGGTACTGTTTTCTCTCAGTTGGCAAGCTGCGCACACAATCGCAGTGTTGTACAGCTTGTTTCATCACCTTTGCCAAGTTGCCGCTCTCTCCGGCTCCCGGAGACGAAGAAGCTGCTTCTTCGCGCAAAGACGATTCTGCCGCTCACAGTGCTCTGCGGTGTGCGCCTTCTGCCGAAAGAGGCCCGGGAGCGGTGCTTAGCTCTGCAGAGCACCGTACCTTCGTCTTTAGCCTCTCTTCTCGTCTACATCTTAGCAAAAAGCTTTTCCACTCTGTCTGGCAAGGAGAAACTTTGCCAGCACAGAAAACATCTCCCATCGTGTTCTAGAGGCTGCACGGAGGTCTGCCGAGTGTTTTGCAAGAAGAGAGAGAAAGTTGTCCAAAACAGCTTGCAATCGAATGTTCATGTGAATAGAAAAGGCAGGAGAGTGGTCAGGTACTGTTTTCTCTCAGTTGGCAAGCTGCGCACACAATCGCAGTGTTGTACAGCTTGTTTCATCACCTTTGCGAAGCTGCCGCTCTCTCCGGCTCCCGGAGACGAAGAAGCTACTTCTTCGCGCAAAGACGATTCTGCCGCTCACAGTGCTCTGCGGTGTGCGCCTTCTGCCGAAAGAGGTCCGGGAGCGGTGCTTAGCTCTGCAGAGCACCGTACCTTCGTCTTTAGCCTCTCTTCTCGTCTACATCTTAGCAAAAAGCTTTTCCACTCTGTCTGGCAAGGAGAAACTGTGCCAGCACAGAAAACATCTCCCATCGTGTTCTAGAGGCTGCACGGAGGTCTGCCGAGTATTTTGCAAGAAGAGAAAGAAAGTTGTCCAAAACAGCTTGCAATCGAATGTTCATGTGAATAGAAAAGGCAGGAGAGTGGTCAGGTACTGTTTTCTCTCAGTTGCCAAGCTGCGCACACAATCGCAGTGTTGTACAGCTTGTTTCATCACCTTTGCCAAGTTGTCGCTCTCTCCGGCTCCCGGAGACGAAGAAGCTACTTCTTCGCGCAAAGACGATTCTGCCGCTCACAGTGCTCTGCGCTGTGCGCCTTCTGCCGAAAGAGGCCCGGGAGCGGTGCTTAGCTCTGCAGAGCACCGTACCTTCGTCTTTAGCCTCTCTTCTCGTCTACATCTTAGCAAAAAGCTTTTCCACTCTGTGTGGCAAGGAGAAACTGTGCCAGCACAGAAAACATCTCCCATCGTGTTCTCGAGGCTGCACAGGGGTCTGCCGAGTATTTTGCAAGAAGAGAAAGAAAGTTGTCCAAAACAGCTTGCAATCGAATGATCATGTGAATAGAAAAGGCAGGAGAGTGGTCAGGTACTGTTTTCTCTCAGTTGGCAAGCTGCGCACACAATCGCAGTGTTGTACAGCTTGTTTCATCACCTTTGCGAAGTTGCCGCTCTCTCCGGCTCCCGGAGACGAAGAAGCTGCTTCTTCGCGCAAAGACGATTCTGCCGCTCACAGTGCTCTGCGGTGTGCGCCTTCTGCCGAAAGAGGCCCGGGAGCGGTGCTTAGCTCTGCAGAGCACCGTACCTTCGTCTTTAGCCTCTCTTCTCGTCTACATCTTAGCAAAAAGCTTTTCCACTCTGTCTGGCAAGGAGAAACTGTGCCAGCACAGAAAACATCTCCCATCGTGTTCTAGAGGCTGCACGGAGGTCTGCCGAGTGTTTTGCAAGAAGAGAGAGAAAGTTGTCCAAAACAGCTTGCAATCGAATGTTCATGTGAATAGAAAAGGCAGGAGAGTGGTCAGGTACTGTTTTCTCTCACTTGGCAAACTGCGCACACAATCGCAGTGTTGTACAGCTTGTTTCATCACCTTTGCGAAGCTGCCGCTCTCTCCGGCTCCCGGAGACGAAGAAGCTGCTTCTTCGCGCAAAGACGATTCTGCCGCTCACAGTGCTCTGCGGTGTGCGCCTTCTTCCGAAAGAGGCCCGGGAGCGGTGCTTAGCTCTGCAGAGCACCGTACCTTCGTCTTTAGCCTCTCTTCTCGTCTACATCTTAGCAAAAAGCTTTTCCACTCTGTCTGGCAAGGAGAAACTGTGCCAGCACAAAAAATATCTCCCATCGTGTTCTAGAGGCTGCACGCAGGTCTGCCGAGTGTTTTGCAAGAAGAGAAAGAAAGTTGTCCAAAACAGCTTGCAATCGAATGTTCATGTGAATAGAAAAGGCAGGAGAGTGGTCAGGTACTGTTTTCTCTCAGTTGGCAAGCTGCGCACACAATCGCAGTGTTGTACAGCTTGTTTCATCACCTTTGCGAAGTTGCCGCTCACTCCGGCTCCCGGAGACGAAGAAGCTGCTTCTTCGCGCAAAGACGATTCTGCCGCTCACAGTGCTCTGCGGTGTGCGCCTTCTGCCGAAAGAGGCCCGGGAGCGGTGCTTAGCTCTGCAGAGCACCGTACCTTCGTCTTTAGCCTCTCTTCTCGTCTACATCTTAGCAAAAAGCTTTTCCACTCTGTCTGGCAAGGAGAAACTGTGCCAGCACAGAAAACATCTCCCATCGTGTTCTAGAGGCTGCACGCAGGTCTGCCGAGTGTTTTGCAAGAAGAGAAAGAAAGTTGTCCAAAACAGCTTGCAATCGAATGTTCATGTGAATAGAAAAGGCAGGAGAGTGGTCAGGTACTGTTTTCTCTCAGTTGGCAAGCTGCCCACACAATCGCAGTGTTGTACAGCTTGTTTCATCACCTTTGCGAAGTTGCCGCTCTCTCCGGCTCCCGGAGACGAAGAAGCTACTTCTTCGCGCAAAGACGATTCTGCCGCTCACAGTGCTCTGCGCTGTGCGCCTTCTGCCGAAAGAGGCCCGGGAGCGGTGCTTAGCTCTGCAGAGCACCGTACCTTCGTCTTTAGCCTCTCTTCTCGTCTACATCTTAGCAAAAAGCTTTTCCACTCTGTCTGGCAAGGAGAAACTGTGCCAGCACAGAAAACATCTCCCATCGTGTTCTCGAGGCTGCACAGGGGTCTGCCGAGTATTTTGCAAGAAGAGAAAGAAAGTTGTCCAAAACAGCTTGCAATCGAATGATCATGTGAATAGAAAAGGCAGGAGAGTGGTCAGGTACTGTTTTCTCTCAGTTGGCAAGCTGCGCACACAATCGCAGTGTTGTACAGCTTGTTTCATCACCTTTGCGAAGTTGCCGCTCTCTCCGGCTCCCGGAGACGAAGAAGCTGCTTCTTCGCGCAAAGACTATTCTGCCGCTCACAGTGCTCTGCGGTGTGCGCCTTCTGCCGAAAGAGGCCCGGGAGCGGTGCTTAGCTCTGCAGAGCACCGTACCTTCGTCTTTAGCCTCTCTTCTCGTCTACATCTTAGCAAAAAGCTTTTCCACTCTGTCTGGCAAGGAGAAACTGTGCCAGCACAGAAAACATCTCCCATCGTGTTCTAGAGGCTGCACGGAGGTCTGCCGAGTGTTTTGCAAGAAGAGAGAGAAAGTTGTCCAAAACAGCTTGCAATCGAATGTTCATGTGAATAGAAAAGGCAGGAGAGTGGTCAGGTACTGTTTTCTCTCACTTGGCAAACTGCGCACACAATCGCAGTGTTGTACAGCTTGTTTCATCACCTTTGCGAAGCTGCCGCTCTCTCCGGCTCCCGGAGACGAAGAAGCTGCTTCTTCGCGCAAAGACGATTCTGCCGCTCACAGTGCTCTGCGGTGTGCGCCTTCTTCCGAAAGAGGCCCGGGAGCGGTGCTTAGCTCTGCAGAGCACCGTACCTTCGTCTTTAGCCTCTCTTCTCGTCTACATCTTAGCAAAAAGCTTTTCCACTCTGTCTGGCAAGGAGAAACTGTGCCAGCACAAAAAATATCTCCCATCGTGTTCTAGAGGCTGCACGCAGGTCTGCCGAGTGTTTTGCAAGAAGAGAAAGAAAGTTGTCCAAAACAGCTTGCAATCGAATGTTCATGTGAATAGAAAAGGCAGGAGAGTGGTCAGGTACTGTTTTCTCTCAGTTGGCAAGCTGCGCACACAATCGCAGTGTTGTACAGCTTGTTTCATCACCTTTGCGAAGTTGCCGCTCACTCCGGCTCCCGGAGACGAAGAAGCTGCTTCTTCGCGCAAAGACGATTCTGCCGCTCACAGTGCTCTGCGGTGTGCGCCTTCTGCCGAAAGAGGCCCGGGAGCGGTGCTTAGCTCTGCAGAGCACCGTACCTTCGTCTTTAGCCTCTCTTCTCGTCTACATCTTAGCAAAAAGCTTTTCCACTCTGTCTGGCAAGGAGAAACTGTGCCAGCACAGAAAACATCTCCCATCGTCTTCTAGAGGCTGCACGCAGGTCTGCCGAGTGTTTTGCAAGAAGAGAAAGAAAGTTGTCCAAAACAGCTTGCAATCGAATGTTCATGTGAATAGAAAAGGCAGGAGAGTGGTCAGGTACTGTTTTCTCTCAGTTGGCAAGCTGCCCACACAATCGCAGTGTTGTACAGCTTGTTTCATCACCTTTGCGAAGTTGCCGCTCTCTCCGGCTCCCGGAGACGAAGAAGCTGCTTCTTCGCGCAAAGACGATTCTGCCGCTCACAGTGCTCTGCAGTGTGTGTCTTCTGCCGAAAGAGGCCCGTGAGCTGTGCTTAGCTCTGCAGAGCACCATACCTGCTTCTTTAGCCTCTCTTCTCGTCTACATCTTAGCAAAAAGCTTTTCCACTCTGTCTGGCAAGGAGAAACTGTGCCAGCACAGAAAACATCTCCCATCGTGTTCTAGAGGCTCCACGGAGGTCTGCCGAGTGTTTTGCAAGAAGAGAAAGAAAGTTGTCCAAAACAGCTTGCAATCGAATGTTCATGTGAATAGAAAAGGCAGGAGAGTGGTCAGGTACTGTTTTCTCTCAGTTGGCAAGCTGCGCACACAATCGCAGTGTTGTACAGCTTGTTTCATCACCTTTGCCAAGTTGTCGCTCTCTCCGGCTCCCGGAGACGAAGAAGCTGCTTCTTCGCGCAAAGACGATTCTGCCGCTCACAGTGCTCTGCGGTGTGCGCCTTCTGCCGAAAGAGGCCCGGGAGCGGTGCTTAGCTCTGCAGAGCACCGTACCTTCGTCTTTAGCCTCTCTTCTCGTCTACATCTTAGCAAAAAGCTTTTCCACTCTGTCTGGCAAGGAGAAACTGTGCCAGCACAGAAAACATCTCCCATCGTGTTCTAGAGGCTGCACGCAGGTCTGCCGAGTGTTTTTCAAGAAGAGAAAGAAAGTTGTCCAAAACAGCTTGCAATCGAATGTTCATGTGAATAGAAAAGGCAGGAGAGTGGTCAGGTACTGTTTTCTCTCAGTTGGCAAGCTGCCCACACAATCGCAGTGTTGTACAGCTTGTTTCATCACCTTTGCGAAGTTGCCGCTCTCTCCGGCTCCCGGAGACGAAGAAGCTGCTTCTTCGCGCAAAGACGATTCTGCCGCTCACAGTGCTCTGCGGTGTGCGCCTTCTGCCGAAAGAGGCCCGGGAGCGGTGCTTAGCTCTGCAGAGCACCGTACCTTCGTCTTTAGCCTCTCTTCTCGTCTACATCTTAGCAAAAAGCTTTTCCACTCTGTCTGGCAAGGAGAAACTGTGCCAGCACAGAAAACATCTCCCATCGTGTTCTAGAGGCTGCACGGAGGTCTGTCGAGTGTTTTGCAAGAAGAGAGAGAAAGTTGTCCAAAACAGCTTGCAATCGAATGTTCATGTGGATAGAAAAGGCAGGAGAGTGGTCAGGTACTGTTTTCTCGCAGTTGGCAAGCTGCGCACACAATCGCAGTGTTGTACAGCTTGTTTCATCACCTTTGCGAAGCTGCCGCTCTCTCCGGCTCCCGGAGACGTAGAAGCTGCTTCTTCGCGCAAAGACGATTCTGCCGCTCACAGTGCTCTGCGGTGTGCGCCTTCTGCCGAAAGACGCCCGGGAGCGGTGCTTAGCTCTGCAGAGCACCGTACCTTCGTCTTTAGCCTCTCTTCTCGTCTACATCTTAGCAAAAAGCTTTTCCACTCTGTCTGGCAAGGAGAAACTGTGCCAGCACAAAAAACATCTCCCATCGTGTTCTAGAGGCTGCACGGAGGTCTGCCGAGTGTTTTGCAAGAAGAGAAAGAAAGTTGTCCAAAACAGCTTGCAATCGAATGTTCATGTGAATAGAAAAGGCAGGAGAGTGGTCAGGTACTGTTTTCTCTCAGTTGGCAAGCTGCGCACACAATCGCAGTGTTGTACAGCTTGTTTCATCACCTTTGCGAAGTTGCCGCTCTCTCCGGCTCCCGGAGACGAAGAAGCTGCTTCTTCGCGCAAAGACGATTCTGCCGCTCACAGTACTCTGCGGTGTGCGCCTTCTGCCGAAAGAGGCTCGGGAGCGGTGCTTAGCTCTGCAGACCACTATACCTGCTTCTTTAGCCTCTCTTCTCGTCTACATCTTAGCAAAAAGCTTTTCCACTCTGTCTGGCAAGGAGAAACTGTGCCAGCACAGAAAATATCTCCCATCGTGTTCTAGAGGCTGCACGGAGGTCTGCCGAGTGTTTTGCAAGAAGAGAAAGAAAGTTGTCCAAAACAGCTTCCAATCGAATGTTCATGTGAATAGAAAAGGCAGGAGAGTGGTCAGGTACTGTTTTCTCTCAGTTGGCAAGCGGCGCACACAATCGCAGTGTTGTACAGCTTGTTTCATCACCTTTGCGAAGTTGCCGCTCTCTCCGGCTCCCGGAGACGAAGAAGCTGCTTTTTCGCCCAAAGACGATTCTGCCGCTCACAGTGCTCTGCGGTGTTCGCCTTCTGCCGAAAGAGGTCCGGGTGCGGTGCTTAGCTCTGCAGAGCACCGTACCTTCGTCTTTAGCCTCTCTTCTCGTCTACATCTTAGCAAAAAGCTTTTCCACTCTGTCTGGCAAGGAGAAACTGTGCCAGCACAGAAAACATCTCCCATCGTGTTCTAGAGGCTGCACGGAGGTCTGCCGAGTGTTTTGCAAGAAGAGAGAGAAAGTTGTCCAAAACAGCTTGCAATCGAATGTTCATGTGAATAGAAAAGGCAGGAGAGTGGTCAGGTACTGTTTTCTCTCAGTTGGCAAGCTGCGCACACAATCGCAGTGTTGTACAGCTTGTTTCATCACCTTTGCCAAGTTGTCGCTCTCTCCGGCTCCCGGAGACGAAGAAGCTACTTCTTCGCGCAAAGACGATTCTGCCGCTCACAGTGCTCTGCGCTGTGCGCCTTCTGCCGAAAGAGGCCCGGGAGCGGTGCTTAGCTCTGCAGAGCACCGTACCTTCGTCTTTAGCCTCTCTTCTCGTCTACATCTTAGCAAAAAGCTTTTCCACTCTGTCTGGCAAGGAGAAACTGTGCCAGCACAGAAAACATCTCCCATCGTGTTCTCGAGGCTGCACAGGGGTCTGCCGAGTGTTTTGCAAGAAGAGAAAGAAAGTTGTCCAAAACAGCTTGCAATCGAATGTTCATGTGAATAGAAAAGGCAGGAGAGTGGTCAGGTACTGTTTTCTCTCAGTTGGCAAGCTGCGCACACAATCGCAGTGTTGTACAGCTTGTTTCATCACCTTTGCGAAGTTGCCGCTCTCTCCGGCTCCCGGAGACGAAGAATCTGCTTCTTCGCGCAAAGACGATTCTGCCGCTCACAGTGCTCTGCGGTGTGCGCCTTCTGCCGAAAGAGGCCCGGCAGCGGTGCTTAGCTCTGCAGAGCACCGTACCTTCGTCTTTAGCCTCTCTTCTCGTCTACATCTTAGCAAAAAGCTTTTCCACTCTGTCTGGCAAGGAGAAACTGTGCCAGCACAGAAAACATCTCCCATCGTGTTCTAGAGGCTGCACGGAGGTCTGCCGAGTGTTTTGCAAGAAGAGAAAGAAAGTTGTCCAAAACAGCTTGCAATCGAATGTTCATGTGAATAGAAAAGGCAGGAGAGTGGTCAGGTACTGTTTTCTCTCAGTTGGCAAACTGCGCACACAATCGCAGTGTTGTACAGCTTGTTTCATCACCTTTGCGAAGTTGCCGCTCTCTCCGGCTCCCGGAGACGAAGAAGCTGCTTCTTCGCGCAAAGACGATTCTGCCGCTCACAGTGCTCTGCAATGTGTGTCTTCTGCCGAAAGAGGCCCGTGAGCTGTGCTTAGCTCTGCAGAGCACCATACCTGCTTCTTTAGCCTCTCTTCTCGTCTACATCTTAGCAAAAAGCTTTTCCACTCTGTCTGGCAAGGAGAAACTGTGCCAGCACAGAAAACATCTCCCATCGTGTTCTAGAGGCTGCACGCAGGTCTGCCGAGTGTTTTGCAAGAAGAGAAAGAAAGTTGTCCAAAACAGCTTCCACTCGAATGTTCATGTGAATAGAAAAGGCAGGAGAGTGGTCAGGTACTGTTTTCTCTCAGTTGGCAAGCTGCGCACACAATCGCAGTGTTGTACAGCTTGTTTCATCACCTTTGCCAAGTTGTCGCTCTCTCCGGCTCCCGGAGACGAAGAAGCTGCTTCTTCGCGCAAAGACGATTCTGCCGCTCACAGTGCTCTGCGGTGTGCGCCTTCTGCCGAAAGAGGCCCGGGAGCGGTGCTTAGCTCTGCAGAGCACCGTACCTTCGTCTTTAGCCTCTCTTCTCGTCTACATCTTAGCAAAAAGCTTTTCCACTCTGTCTGGCAAGGAGAAACTGTGCCAGCACAGAAAACATCTCCCATCGTGTTCTAGAGGCTGCACGGAGGTCTGCCGAGTGTTTTGCAAGAAGAGAGAGAAAGTTGTCCAAAACAGCTTGCAATCGAATGTTCATGTGAATAGAAAAGGCAGGAGAGTGGTCAGGTACTGTTTTCTCTCAGTTGCCAAGCTGCGCACACAATCGCAGTGTTGTACAGCTTGTTTCATCACCTTTGCCAAGTTGTCGCTCTCTCCGGCTCCCGGAGACGAAGAAGCTACTTCTTCGCGCAAAGACGATTCTGCCGCTCACAGTGCTCTGCGCTGTGCGCCTTCTGCCGAAAGAGGCCCGGGAGCGGTGCTTAGCTCTGCAGAGCACCGTACCTTCGTCTTTAGCCTCTCTTCTCGTCTACATCTTAGCAAAAAGCTTTTCCACTCTGTCTGGCAAGGAGAAACTGTGCCAGCACAGAAAACATCTCCCATCGTGTTCTCGAGGCTGCACAGGGGTCTGCCGAGTATTTTGCAAGAAGAGAAAGAAAGTTGTCCAAAACAGCTTGCAATCGAATGATCATGTGAATAGAAAAGGCAGGAGAGTGGTCAGGTACTGTTTTCTCTCACTTGGCAAGCTGCGCACACAATCGCAGTGTTGTACAGCTTGTTTCATCACCTTTGCGAAGTTGCCGCTCTCTCCGGCTCCCGGAGACGAAGAAGCTGCTTCTTCGCGCAAAGACGATTCTGCCGCTCACAGTGCTCTGCGCTGTGCGCCTTCTGCCGAAAGAGGCCCGGGAGCGGTGCTTAGCTCTGCAGAGCACCGTACCTTCGTCTTTAGCCTCTCTTCTCGTCTACATCTTAGCAAAAAGCTTTTCCACTCTGTCTGGCAAGGAGAAACTGTGCCAGCACAGAAAACATCTCCCATCGTGTTCTAGAGGCTGCACGGAGGTCTGCCGAGTGTTTTGCAAGAAGAGAAAGAAAGTTGTCCAAAACAGCTTGCAATCGAATGTTCATGTGAATAGAAAAGGCAGGAGAGTGGTCAGGTACTGTTTTCTCTCACTTGGCAAACTGCGCACACAATCGCAGTGTTGTACAGCTTGTTTCATCACCTTTGCGAAGCTGCCGCTCTCTCCGGCTCCCGGAGACGAAGAAGCTGCTTCTTCGCGCAAAGACGATTCTGCCGCTCACAGTGCTCTGCGGTGTGCGCCTTCTTCCGAAAGAGGCCCGGGAGCGGTGCTTAGCTCTGCAGAGCACCGTACCTTCGTCTTTAGCCTCTCTTCTCGTCTACATCTTAGCAAAAAGCTTTTCCACTCTGTGTGGCAAGGAGAAACTGTGCCAGCACAGAAAATATCTCCCATCGTGTTCTAGAGGCTGCACGCAGGTCTGCCGAGTGTTTTGCAAGAAGAGAAAGAAAGTTGTCCAAAACAGCTTGCAATCGAATGTTCATGTGAATAGAAAAGGCAGGAGAGTGGTCAGGTACTGTTTTCTCTCAGTTGGCAAGCTGCGCACACAATCGCAGTGTTGTACAGCTTGTTTCATCACCTTTGCGAAGCTGCCGCTCTCTCCGGCTCCCGGAGACGAAGAAGCTGCTTCTTCGCGCAAAGACGATTCTGCCGCTCACAGTGCTCTGCGGTGTGCGCCTTCTGCCGAAAGAGGCCCGGGAGCGGTGCTTAGCTCTGCAGAGCACCGTACCTTCGTCTTTAGCCTCTCTTCTCGTCTACATCTTAGCAAAAAGCTTTTCCACTCTGTCTGGCAAGGAGAAACTGTGCCAGCACAAAAAACATCTCCCATCGTGTTCTAGAGGCTGCACGGAGGTCTGCCGAGTGTTTTGCAAGAAGAGAAAGAAAGTTGTCCAAAACAGCTTGCAATCGAATGTTCATGTGAATAGAAAAGGCAGGAGAGTGGTCAGGTACTGTTTTCTCTCAGTTGGCAAACTGCGCACACAATCGCAGTGTTGTACAGCTTGTTTCATCACCTTTGCGAAGATGCCGCTCTCTCCGGCTCCCGGAGACGAAGAAGCTGCTTCTTCGCGCAAAGACGATTCTGACGCTCACAGTGCTCTGCGGTGTGCGCCTTCTGCCGAAAGACGTCCGGGAGCGGTGCTTAGCTCTGCAGAGCACCGTACCTTCGTCTTTAGCCTCTCTTCTCGTCTACATCTTAGCAAAAAGCTTTTCCACTCTGTCTGGAAAGGAGAAACTGTGCCACCACAGAAAACATCTCCCATCGTGTTCTAGATGCTGCACGGAGGTCTGGCGAGTGTTTTGCAAGAAGAGAAAGAAAGTTGTCCAAAACAGCTTGCAATCGAATGTTCATGTGAATAGAAAAGGCAGGAGAGTGGTCAGGTACTGTTTTCTCTCAGTTGGCAAACTGCGCACACAATCGCAGTGTTGTACAGCTTGTTTCATCACCTTTGCGAAGATGCCGCTCTCTCCGGCTCCCGGAGACGAAGAAGCTGCTTCTTCGCGCAAAGACGATTCTGACGCTCACAGTGCTCTGCGGTGTGCGCCTTCTGCCGAAAGACGTCCGGGAGCGGTGCTTAGCTCTGCAGAGCACCGTACCTTCGTCTTTAGCCTCTCTTCTCGTCTACATCTTAGCAAAAAGCTTTTCCACTCTGTCTGGAAAGGAGAAACTGTGCCACCACAGAAAACATCTCCCATCGTGTTCTAGATGCTGCACGGAGGTCTGGCGAGTGTTTTGCAAGAAGAGAAAGAAAGTTGTCCAAAACAGCTTGCAATCGAATGTTCATGTGAATAGAAAAGGCAGGAGAGTGGTCAGGTACTGTTTTCTCTCAGTTGGCAAGCTGCGCACACAATCGCAGTGTTGTACAGCTTGTTTCATCACCTTTGCGAAGTTGCCGCTCTCTCCGGCTCCCGGAGACGAAGAAGCTGCTTCTTCGCGCAAAGACGATTCTGCCGCTCACAGTGCTCTGCGGTGTGCGCCTTCTGCCGAAAGAGGCCCGGGAGCTGTGCTTAGCTCTGCAGAGCACCGTACCTTCGTCTTTAGCCTCTCTTCTAGTCTACATCTTAGCAAAAAGCTTTTCCACTCTGTCTGGCAAGGTGAACCTGTGCCAGCACAGAAAACATCTCCCATCGTGTTCTAGAGGCTGCACGGAGTTCTGTCGAGTGTTTTGCAAGAAGAGAAAGAAAGTTGTCCAAAACAGCTTGCAATCGAATGTTCATGTGAATAGAAAAGGCAGGAGAGTGGTCAGGTACTGTTTTCTCTCAGTTGGCAAGCTGCGCACACAATCGCAGTGTTGTACAGCTTGTTTCATCACCTTTGCGAAGTTGCCGCTCACTCCGGCTCCCGGAGACGAAGAAGCTGCTTCTTCGCGCAAAGACGATTCTGCCGCTCACAGTGCTCTGCGGTGTGCGCCTTCAGCCGAAAGAGGCCCGGGAGCGGTGCTTAGCTCTGCAGAGCACCGTACCTTCGTCTTTAGCCTCTCTTCTCGTCTACATCTTAGCAAAAAGCTTTTCCACTCTGTCTGGCAAGGAGAAACTGTGCCAGCACAGAAAACATCTCCCATCGTCTTCTAGAGGCTGCACGCAGGTCTGCCGAGTGTTTTGCAAGAAGAGAAAGAAAGTTGTCCAAAACAGCTTGCAATCGAATGTTCATGTGAATAGAAAAGGCAGGAGAGTGGTCAGGTACTGTTTTCTCTCAGTTGGCAAACTGCGCACACAATCGCAGTGTTGTACAGCTTGTTTCATCACCTTTGCGAAGTTGCCGCTCTCTCCGGCTCCCGGAGACGAAGAAGCTGCTTCTTCGCGCAAAGACGATTCTGCCGCTCACAGTGCTCTGCAGTGTGTGTCTTCTGCCGAAAGAGGCCCGTGAGCTGTGCTTAGCTCTGCAGAGCACCATACCTGCTTCTTTAGCCTCTCTTCTCGTCTACATCTTAGCAAAAAGCTTTTCCACTCTGTCTGGCAAGGAGAAACTGTGCCAGCACAGAAAACATCTCCCATCGTGTTCTAGAGGCTGCACGCAGGTCTGCCGAGTGTTTTGCAAGAAGAGAAAGAAAGTTGTCCAAAACAGCTTGCAATCGAATGTTCATGTGAATAGAAAAGGCAGGAGAGTGGTCAGGTACTGTTTTCTCTCAGTTGGCAAGCTGCGCACACAATCGCAGTGTTGTACAGCTTGTTTCATCACCTTTGCCAAGTTGTCGCTCTCTCCGGCTCCCGGAGACGAAGAAGCTGCTTCTTCGCGCAAAGACGATTCTGCCGCTCACAGTGCTCTGCGGTGTGCGCCTTCTGCCGAAAGAGGCCCGGGAGCGGTGCTTAGCTCTGCAGAGCACCGTACCTTCGTCTTTAGCCTCTCTTCTCGTCTACATCTTAGCAAAAAGCTTTTCCACTCTGTCTGGCAAGGAGAAACTGTGCCAGCACAGAAAACATCTCCCATCGTGTTCTAGAGGCTGCACGCAGGTCTGCCGAGTGTTTTGCAAGAAGAGAAAGAAAGTTGTCCAAAACAGCTTGCAATCGAATGTTCATGTGAATAGAAAAGGCAGGAGAGTGGTCAGGTACTGTTTTCTCTCAGTTGGCAAGCTGCGCACACAATCGCAGTGTTGTACAGCTTGTTTCATCACCTTTGCGAAGCTGCAGCTCTCTCCGGCTCCCGGAGACGAAGAAGCTGCTTCTTCGCGCAAAGACGATTCTGCCGCTCACAGTGCTCTGCGGTGTGCGCCTTTTGCCGAAAGAGGTCCGGGAGCGGTGCTTAGCTCTGCAGAGCACCGTACCTTCGTCTTTAGCCTCTCTTCTCGTCTACATCTTAGCAAAAAGCTTTTCCACTCTGTCTGGCAAGGAGAAACTGTGCCAGCACAAAAAACATCTCCCATCGTGTTCTAGAGGCTGCACGCAGGTCTGCCGAGTGTTTTGCAAGAAGAGAAAGAAAGTTGTCCAAAACAGCTTGCAATCCAATGTTCATGTGAATAGAAAAGGCAGGAGAGTGGTCAGGTACTGTTTTCTCTCACTTGGCAAGCTGCGCACACAATCGCAGTGTTGTACAGCTTGTTTCATCACCTTTGCGAAGCTGCCGCTCTCTCCGGCTCCCGGAGACGAAGAAGCTGCTTCTTCGCGCAAAGACGATTCTGCCGCTCACAGTGCTCTTCGGTGTGTGTCTGCTGCCGAAAGAGGTCCGGGAGCGGTGCTTAGCTCTGCAGAGCACTGTAACTTCGTCTTTAGCCTCTCTTCTCGTCTACATCTTAGCAAAATCTTTTCGACTCTGTCTGGCAAGGAGAAACTGTGCCAGCACAGAAAACATCTCCCATCGTGTTCTAGAGGCTACACGGAGGTCTGCCGAGTATTTTGCAAGAAGAGAAAGAAAGTTGTCCAAAACAGCTTGCAATCGAATGTTCATGTGAATAGAAAAGGCAGGAGAGTGGTCAGGTACTGTTTTCTCTCAGTTGGCAAGCTGCGCACACAATCGCAGTGTTGTACAGCTTGTTTCATCACCTTTGCCAAGTTGCCGCTCTCTCCGGCTCCCGGAGACGAAGAAGCTGCTTCTTCGCGCAAAGACGATTCTGCCGCTCACAGTGCTCTGCGGTGTGCGCCTTCTGCCGAAAGAGGTCCGGGAGCGGTGCTTAGCTCTGCAGAGCACCGTACCTTCGTCTTTAGCCTCTCTTCTCGTCTACATCTTAGCAAAAAGCTTTTCCACTCTGTCTGGCAAGGAGAAACTGTGCCAGCACAGAAAACATCTCCCATCGTGTTCTAGAGGCTCCACGGAGGTCTGCCGAGTATTTTGCAAGAAGAGAAAGAAAGTTGTCCAAAACAGCTTGCAATCGAATGTTCATGTGAATAGAAAAGGCAGGAGAGTGGTCAGGTACTGTTTTCTCTCAGTTGGCAAGCTGCGCACACAATCGCAGTGTTGTACAGCTTGTTTCATCACCTTTGCCAAGTTGCCGCTCTCTCCGGCTCCCGGAGACGAAGAAGCTGCTTCTTCGCGCAAAGACGATTCTGCCGCTCACAGTGCTCTGCGGTGTGCGCCTTCTGCCGAAAGAGGCCCGGGAGCGGTGCTTAGCTCTGCAGAGCACTATACCTGCTTCTTTAGCCTCTCTTCTCGTCTACATCTTAGCAAAAAGCTTTTCCACTCTGTCTGGCAAGGAGAAACTGTGCCAGCACAGAAAATATCTCCCATCGTGTTCTAGAGGCTGCACGGAGGTCTGCCGAGTGTTTTGCAAGAAGAGAAAGAAAGTTGTCCAAAACAGCTTCCAATCGAATGTTCATGTGAATAGAAAAGGCAGGAGAGTGGTCAGGTACTGTTTTCTCTCAGTTGGCAAGCTGCGCACACAATCGCAGTGTTGTACAGCATGTTTCATCACCTTTGCCAAGTTGTCGCTCTCTCTGGCTCCCGGAGACGAAGAAGCTGCTTCTTCGCGCAAAGACGATTCTGCCGCTCACAGTGCTCTGCGGTGTGCGCCTTCTTCCGAAAGAGGCCCAGGAGCGGTGCTTAGCTCTGCAGAGCACCGTACCTTCGTCTTTAGCCTCTCTTCTCGTCTACATCTTAGCAAAAAGCTTTTCCACTCTGTCTGGCAAGGAGAAACTGTGCCAGCACAAAAAACATCTCCCATCGTGTTCTAGAGGCTGCACGGAGGTCTGCCGAGTGTTTTGCAAGAAGAGAAAGAAAGTTGTCCAAAACAGCTTGCAATCGAATGTTCATGTGAATAGAAAAGGCAGGAGAGTGGTCAGGTACTGTTTTCTCTCAGTTGGCAAACTGCGCACACAATCGCAGTGTTGTACAGCTTGTTTCATCACCTTTGCGAAGTTGCCGCTCTCTCCGGCTCCCGGAGACGAAGAAGCTGCTTCTTCGCGCAAAGACGATTCTGCCGCTCACAGTGCTCTGCGGTGTGCGCCTTCTGCCGAAAGAGGCCCGGGAGCGGTGCTTAGCTCTGCAGAGCACCGTACCTTCGTCTTTAGCCTCTCTTCTCGTCTACATCTTAGCAAAAAGCTTTTCCACTCTGTCTGGAAAGGAGAAACTGTGCCAGCACAGAAAACATCTCCCATCGTGTTCTAGAGGCTGCACGGAGGTCTGCCGAGTGTTTTGCAAGAAGAGAAAGAAAGTTGTCCAAAACAGCTTGCAATCGAATGTTCATGTGAATAGAAAAGGCAGGAGAGTGGTCAGGTACTGTTTTCTCTCAGTTGGCAAGCTGCGCACACAATCGCAGTGTTGTACAGCTTGTTTCATCACCTTTGCGAAGTTGCCGCTCTCTCCGGCTCCCGGAGACGAAGAAGCTGCTTCTTCGCGCAAAGACGATTCTGCCGCTCACAGTGCTCTGCGGTGTGCGCCTTCTGCCGAAAGACGCCCGGGAGCTGTGCTTAGCTCTGCAGAGCACCGTACCTTCGTCTTTAGCCTCTCTTCTAGTCTACATCTTAGCAAAAAGCTTTTCCACTCTGTCTGGCAAGGAGAACCTGTGCCAGCACAGAAAACATCTCCCATCGTGTTCTAGAGGCTGCACGCAGGTCTGCCGAGTGTTTTGCAAGAAGAGAAAGAAAGTTGTCCAAAATAGTTTGTAATCGAATGTTCATGTGAATAGAAAAGGCAGGAGAGTGGTCAGGTACTGTTTTCTCTCAGTTGGCAAGCTGCGCACACAATCGCAGTGTTGTACAGCTTGTTTCATCACCTTTGCGAAGCTGCCGCTCTCTCCGGCTCCTGGAGACGAAGAAGCTGCTTCTTCGCGCAAAGACGATTCTGCCGCTCACAGTGCTCTGCGGTGTGCGCCTTCTGCCGAAAGACGCCCGGGAGCTGTGCTTAGCTCTGCAGAGCACCGTACCTTCGTCTTTAGCCTCTCTTCTCGTCTACATCTTAGCAAAAAGCTTTTCCACTCTGTCTGGCAAGGAGAAACTGTGCCAGCACAGAAAACATCTCCCATCGTGTTCTAGAGGCTGCACGGAGGTCTGCCGAGTATTTTGCAAGAAGAGAAAGAAAGTTGTCCAAAACAGCTTCCAATCGAATGTTCATGTGAATAGAAAAGGCAGGAGAGTGGTCAGGTACTGTTTTCTCTCAGTTGGCAAACTGCGCACACAATCGCAGTGTTGTACAGCTTGTTTCATCACCTTTGCGAAGTTGCCGCTCTCTCCGGCTCCCGGAGACGAAGAAGCTGCTTCTTCGCGCAAAGAGGATTCTGCCGCTCACAGTACTCTGCGGTGAGCGCCTTCTGCAGAAAGAGGTCCGGGTGCGGTGCTTAGCTCTGCAGAGCACCGTACCTTCGTCTTTAGCCTCTCTTCTCGTCTACATCTTAGCTAAAAGCTTTTCCACTCTGTCTGGCAAGGAGAAACTGTGCCAGCACAGAAAACATCTCCCATCGTGTTCTAGAGGCTGCACGGAGGTCTGCCGAGTGTTTTGCAAGAAGAGAAAGAAAGTTGTCCAAAACAGCTTGCAATCGAATGTTCATGTGAATAGAAAAGGCAGGAGAGTGGTCACGTACTGTTTTCTCTCAGTTGGCAAGCTGCGCACACAATCGCAGTGTTGTACAGCTTGTTTCATCACCTTTGCGAAGTTGCCGCTCTCTCCGGCTCCCGGAGACGAAGAAGCTGCTTCTTCGCGCAAAGACGATTCTGCCGCTCACAGTGCTCTGCGGTGTGCGCCTTCTGCCGAAAGAGGCCCGGGAGCTGTGCTTAGCTCTGCAGAGCACCGTACCTTCGTCTTTAGCCTCTCTTCTCGTCTACATCTTAGCAAAAAGCTTTTCCACTCTGTCTGGCAAGGAGAAACTGTGCCAGCACAGAAAACATCTCCCATCGTCTTCTAGAGGCTCCACGGAGGTCTGCCGAGTGTTTTGCAAGAAGAGAGAGAAAGTTGTGCAAAACAGCTTGCAATCGAATGTTCATGTGAATAGAAAAGGCAGGAGAGTGGTCAGGTACTGTTTTCTCTCAGTTGGCAAGCTGCCCACACAATCGCAGTGTTGTACAGCTTGTTTCATCACCTTTGCGAAGTTGCCGCTCTCTCCGGCTCCCGGAGACGAAGAAGCTGCTTCTTCGCGCAAAGACGATTCTGCCGCTCACAGTGCTCTGCAGTGTGTGTCTTCTGCCGAAAGAGGCCCGTGAGCTGTGCTTAGCTCTGCAGAGCACCATACCTGCTTCTTTAGCCTCTCTTCTCGTCTACATCTTAGCAAAAAGCTTTTCCACTCTGTCTGGCAAGGAGAAACTGTGCCAGCACAGAAAACATCTCCCATCGTGTTCTAGAGGCTCCACGGAGGTCTGCCGAGTATTTTGCAAGAAGAGAAAGAAAGTTGTCCAAAACAGCTTGCAATCGAATGTTCATGTGAATAGAAAAGGCAGGAGAGTGGTCAGGTACTGTTTTCTCTCAGTTGGCAAGCTGCGCACACAATCGCAGTGTTGTACAGCTTGTTTCATCACCTTTGCGAAGTTGCCGCTCTCTCCGGCTCCCGGAGACGAAGAAGCTGCTTCTTCGCGCAAAGACGATTCTGCCGCTCACAGTGCTCTGCGGTGTGCGCCTTCTGCCGAAAGAGGCCCGGGAGCGGTGCTTAGCTCTGCAGAGCACCGTACCTTCGTCTTTAGCCTCTCTTCTCGTCTACATCTTAGCAAAAAGCTTTTCCACTCTGTCTGGCAAGGAGAAACTGTGCCAGCACAAAAAACATCTCCCATCGTGTTCTAGAGGCTGCACGGAGGTCTGCCGAGTGTTTTGCAAGAAGAGAAAGAAAGTTGTCCAAAACAGCTTGCAATCGAATGTTCATGTGAATAGAAAAGGCAGGAGAGTGGTCAGGTACTGTTTTCTCTCAGTTGGCAAGCTGCGCACACAATCGCAGTGTTGTACAGCTTGTTTCATCACCTTTGCGAAGCTGCCGCTCTCTCCGGCTCCCGGAGACGAAGAAGCTGCTTCTTCGCGCAAAGACGATTCTGCCGCTCACAGTGCTCTGCGGTGTGCGCCTTCTGCCGAAAGAGGTCCGGGAGCGGTGCTTAGCTCTGCAGAGCACCGTACCTTCGTCTTTAGCCTCTCTTCTCGTCTACATCTTAGCAAAAAGCTTTTCCACTCTGTCTGGCAAGGAGAAACTGTGCCAGCACAAAAAACATCTCCCATCGTGTTCTAGAGGCTGCACGGAGGTCTGCCGAGTGTTTTGCAAGAAGAGAAAGAAAGTTGTCCAAAACAGCTTCCAATCGAATGTTCATGTGAATAGAAAAGGCAAGAGAGTGGTCAGGTACTGTTTTCTCTCATTGGCAAGCGGCGCACACAATCGCAGTGTTGTACAGCTTGTTTCATCACCTTTGCGAAGTTGCCGCTCTCTCCGGCTCCCGGAGACGAAGAAGCTGCTTCTTCGCGCAAAGACGATTCTGCCGCTCACAGTGCTCTGCATTGTGTGTCTTCTGCCGAAAGAGGCCCGTGAGCTGTGCTTAGCTCTGCAGAGCACCATACCTGCTTCTTTAGCCTCTCTTCTCGTCTACATCTTAGCAAAAAGCTTTTCCACTCTGTCTGGCAAGGAGAAACTGTGCCAGCACAGAAAACATCTCCCATCGTGTTCTAGAGGCTGCACGGAGGTCTGCCGAGTGTTTTGCAAGAAGAGAAAGAAAGTTGTCCAAAACAGCTTCCACTCGAATGTTCATGTGAATAGAAAAGGCAGGAGAGTGGTCAGGTACTGTTTTCTCTCAGTTGGCAAGCTGCGCACACAATCGCAGTGTTGTACAGCTTGTTTCATCACCTTTGCCAAGTTGTCGCTCTCTCCGGCTCCCGGAGACGAAGAAGCTGCTTCTTCGCGCAAAGACGATTCTGCCGCTCACAGTGCTCTGCGGTGTGCGCCTTCTGCCGAAAGAGGCCCGGGAGCGGTGCTTAGCTCTGCAGAGCACCGTACCTTCGTCTTTAGCCTCTCTTCTCGTCTACATCTTAGCAAAAAGCTTTTCCACTCTGTCTGGCAAGGAGAAACTGTGCCAGCACAGAAAACATCTCCCATCGTGTTCTAGAGGCTGCACGGAGGTCTGCCGAGTGTTTTGCAAGAAGAGAGAGAAAGTTGTCCAAAACAGCTTGCAATCGAATGTTCATGTGAATAGAAAAGGCAGGAGAGTGGTCAGGTACTGTTTTCTCTCAGTTGGCAAACTGCGCACACAATCGCAGTGTTGTACAGCTTGTTTCATCACCTTTGCGAAGTTGCCGCTCTCTCCGGCTCCCGGAGACGAAGAAGCTGCTTCTTCGCGCAAAGACGATTCTGCCGCTCACAGTGCTCTGCAATGTGTGTCTTCTGCCGAAAGAGGCCCGTGAGCTGTGCTTAGCTCTGCAGAGCACCATACCTGCTTCTTTAGCCTCTCTTCTCGTCTACATCTTAGCAAAAAGCTTTTCCACTCTGTCTGGCAAGGAGAAACTGTGCCAGCACAGAAAACATCTCCCATCGTGTTCTAGAGGCTGCACGCAGGTCTGCCGAGTGTTTTGCAAGAAGAGAAAGAAAGTTGTCCAAAACAGCTTCCACTCGAATGTTCATGTGAATAGAAAAGGCAGGAGAGTGGTCAGGTACTGTTTTCTCTCAGTTGGCAAGCTGCGCACACAATCGCAGTGTTGTACAGCTTGTTTCATCACCTTTGCCAAGTTGTCGCTCTCTCCGGCTCCCGGAGACGAAGAAGCTGCTTCTTCGCGCAAAGACGATTCTGCCGCTCACAGTGCTCTGCGGTGTGCGCCTTCTGCCGAAAGAGGCCCGGGAGCGGTGCTTAGCTCTGCAGAGCACCGTACCTTCGTCTTTAGCCTCTCTTCTCGTCTACATCTTAGCAAAAAGCTTTTCCACTCTGTCTGGCAAGGAGAAACTGTGCCAGCACAGAAAACATCTCCCATCGTGTTCTAGAGGCTGCACGGAGGTCTGCCGAGTGTTTTGCAAGAAGAGAGAGAAAGTTGTCCAAAACAGCTTGCAATCGAATGTTCATGTGAATAGAAAAGGCAGGAGAGTGGTCAGGTACTGTTTTCTCTCAGTTGGCAAGCTGCGCACACAATCGCAGTGTTGTACAGCTTGTTTCATCACCTTTGCCAAGTTGTCGCTCTCTCCGGCTCCCGGAGACGAAGAAGCTACTTCTTCGCGCAAAGACGATTCTGCCGCTCACAGTGCTCTGCGCTGTGCGCCTTCTGCCGAAAGAGGCCCGGGAGCGGTGCTTAGCTCTGCAGAGCACCGTACCTTCGTCTTTAGCCTCTCTTCTCGTCTACATCTTAGCAAAAAGCTTTTCCACTCTGTCTGGCAAGGAGAAACTGTGCCAGCACAGAAAACATCTCCCATCGTGTTCTCGAGGCTGCACAGGGGTCTGCCGAGTATTTTGCAAGAAGAGAAAGAAAGTTGTCCAAAACAGCTTGCAATCGAATGATCATGTGAATAGAAAAGGCAGGAGAGTGGTCAGGTACTGTTTTCTCTCAGTTGGCAAGCTGCGCACACAATCGCAGTGTTGTACAGCTTGTTTCATCACCTTTGCGAAGTTGCCGCTCTCTCCGGCTCCCGGAGACGAAGAAGCTGCTTCTTCGCGCAAAGACGATTCTGCCGCTCACAGTGCTCTGCGGTGTGCGCCTTCTGCCGAAAGAGGCCCGGGAGCGGTGCTTAGCTCTGCAGAGCACCGTACCTTCGTCTTTAGCCTCTCTTCTCGTCTACATCTTAGCAAAAAGCTTTTCCACTCTGTCTGGCAAGGAGAAACTGTGCCAGCACAGAAAACATCTCCCATCGTGTTCTAGAGGCTGCACGCAGGTCTGCCGAGTGTTTTGCAAGAAGAGAAAGAAAGTTGTCCAAAACAGCTTGCAATCGAATGTTCATGTGAATAGAAAAGGCAGGAGAGTGGTCAGGTACTGTTTTCTCTCACTTGGCAAACTGCGCACACAATCGCAGTGTTGTACAGCTTGTTTCATCACCTTTGCGAAGCTGCCGCTCTCTCCGGCTCCCGGAGACGAAGAAGCTGCTTCTTCGCGCAAAGACGATTCTGCCGCTCACAGTGCTCTGCGGTGTGCGCCTTCTTCCGAAAGAGGCCCGGGAGCGGTGCTTAGCTCTGCAGAGCACCGTACCTTCGTCTTTAGCCTCTCTTCTCGTCTACATCTTAGCAAAAAGCTTTTCCACTCTGTCTGGCAAGGAGAAACTGTGCCAGCACAGAAAATATCTCCCATCGTGTTCTAGAGGCTGCACGAAGGTCTGCCGAGTGTTTTGCAAGAAGAGAAAGAAAGTTGTCCAAAACAGCTTGCAATCGAATGTTCATGTGAATAGAAAAGGCAGGAGAGTGGTCAGGTACTGTTTTCTCTCAGTTGGCAAGCTGCGCACACAATCGCAGTGTTGTACAGCTTGTTTCATCACCTTTGCCAAGTTGTCGCTCTCTCTGGCTCCCGGAGACGAAGAAGCTGCTTCTTCGCGCAAAGACGATTCTGCCGCTCACAGTGCTCTGCGGTGTGCGCCTTCTGCCGAAAGAGGCCCGGGAGCGGTGCTTAGCTCTGCAGAGCACCGTACCTTCGTCTTTAGCCTCTCTTCTCGTCTACATCTTAGCAAAAAGCTTTTCCACTCTGTCTGGCAAGGAGAAACTGTGCCAGCACAAAAAACATCTCCCATCGTGTTCTAGAGGCTGCACGGAGGTCTGCCGAGTGTTTTGCAAGAAGAGAAAGAAAGTTGTCCAAAACAGCTTGCAATCGAATGTTCATGTGAATAGAAAAGGCAGGAGAGTGGTCAGGTACTGTTTTCTCTCAGTTGGCAAACTGCGCACACAATCGCAGTGTTGTACAGCTTGTTTCATCACCTTTGCGAAGTTGCCGCTCTCTCCGGCTCCCGGAGACGAAGAAGCTGCTTCTTCGCGCAAAGACGATTCTGACGCTCACAGTGCTCTGCGGTGTGCGCCTTCTGCCGAAAGACGTCCGGGAGCGGTGCTTAGCTCTGCAGAGCACCGTACCTTCGTCTTTAGCCTCTCTTCTCGTCTACATCTTAGCAAAAAGCTTTTCCACTCTGTCTGGCAAGGAGAAACTGTGCCAGCACAGAAAACATCTCCCATCGTGTTCTAGAGGCTGCACGGAGGTCTGCCGAGTGTTTTGCAAGAAGAGAAAGAAAGTTGTCCAAAACAGCTTGCAATCGAATGTTCATGTGAATAGAAAAGGCAGGAGAGTGGTCAGGTACTGTTTTCTCTCAGTTGGCAAGCTGCGCACACAATCGCAGTGTTGTACAGCTTGTTTCATCACCTTTGCGAAGCTGCAGCTCTCTCCGGCTCCCGGAGACGAAGAAGCTGCTTCTTCGCGCAAAGACGATTCTGCCGCTCACAGTGCTCTGCGGTGTGCGCCTTTTGCCGAAAGAGGTCCGGGAGCGGTGCTTAGCTCTGCAGAGCACCGTACCTTCGTCTTTAGCCTCTCTTCTCGTCTACATCTTAGCAAAAAGCTTTTCCACTCTGTCTGGCAAGGAGAAACTGTGCCAGCACAAAAAACATCTCCCATCGTGTTCTAGAGGCTGCACGCAGGTCTGCCGAGTGTTTTGCAAGAAGAGAAAGAAAGTTGTCCAAAACAGCTTGCAATCGAATGTTCATGTGAATAGAAAAGGCAGGAGAGTGGTCAGGTACTGTTTTCTCTCACTTGGCAAGCTGCGCACACAATCGCAGTGTTGTACAGCTTGTTTCATCACCTTTGCGAAGCTGCCGCTCTCTCCGGCTCCCGGAGACGAAGAAGCTGCTTCTTCGCGCAAAGACGATTCTGCCGCTCACAGTGCTCTGCGGTGTGTGTCTGCTGCCGAAAGAGGTCCGGGAGCGGTGCTTAGCTCTGCAGAGCACCGTACCTTCGTCTTTAGCCTCTCTTCTCGTCTACATCTTAGCAAAAAGCTTTTCCACTCTGTCTGGCAAGGAGAAACTGTGCCAGCACAGAAAACATCTCCCATCGTGTTCTAGAGGCTACACGGAGGTCTGCCGAGTATTTTGCAAGAAGAGAAAGAAAGTTGTCCAAAACAGCTTGCAATCGAATGTTCATGTGAATAGAAAAGGCAGGAGAGTGGTCAGGTACTGTTTTCTCTCAGTTGGCAAGCTGCGCACACAATCGCAGTGTTGTACAGCTTGTTTCATCACCTTTGCCAAGTTGCCGCTCTCTCCGGCTCCCGGAGACGAAGAAGCTGCTTCTTCGCGCAAAGACGATTCTGCCGCTCACAGTGCTCTGCGGTGTGCGCCTTCTGCCGAAAGAGGTCCGGGAGCGGTGCTTAGCTCTGCAGAGCACCGTACCTTCGTCTTTAGCCTCTCTTCTCGTCTACATCTTAGCAAAAAGCTTTTCCACTCTGTCTGGCAAGGAGAAACTGTGCCAGCACAGAAAAACATCTCCCATCGTGTTCTAGAGGCTCCACGGAGGTCTGCCGAGTATTTTGCAAGAAGAGAAAGAAGTTGTCCAAAACAGCTTGCAATCGAATGTTCATGTGAATAGAAAAGGCAGGAGAGTGGTCAGGTACTGTTTTCTCTCAGTTGGCAAGCTGCGCACACAATCGCAGTGTTGTACAGCTTCTTTCATCACCTTTGCCAAGTTGCCGCTCTCTCCGGCTCCCGAGACGAAGAAGCTGCTTCTTCGCGCAAAGACGATTCTGCCGCTCACAGTGCTCTGCGGTGTGCGCCTTCTGCCGAAAGAGGCCCGGGAGCGGTGCTTAGCTCTGCAGAGCACTATACCTGCTTCTTTAGCCTCTCTTCTCGTCTACATCTTAGCAAAAAGCTTTTCCACTCTGTCTGGCAAGGAGAAACTGTGCCAGCACAGAAAACATCTCCCATCGTGTTCTAGAGGCTGCACGGAGGTCTGCCGAGTGTTTTGCAAGAAGAGAAAGAAAGTTGTCCAAAACAGCTTCCAATCGAATGTTCATGTGAATAGAAAAGGCAGGAGAGTGGTCAGGTACTGTTTTCTCTCAGTTGGCAAGCTGCGCACACAATCGCAGTGTTGTACAGCATGTTTCATCACCTTTGCCAAGTTGTCGCTCTCTCTGGCTCCCGGAGACGAAGAAGCTGCTTCTTCGCGCAAAGACGATTCTGCAGCTCACAGTGCTCTGCGGTGTGCGCCTTCTTCCGAAAGAGGCCCAGGAGCGGTGCTTAGCTCTGCAGAGCACCGTACCTTCGTCTTTAGCCTCTCTTCTCGTCTACATCTTAGCAAAAAGCTTTTCCACTCTGTCTGGCAAGGAGAAACTGTGCCAGCACAAAAAACATCTCCCATCGTGTTCTAGAGGCTGCACGGAGGTCTGCCGAGTGTTTTGCAAGAGAAGAGAAAGAAAGTTGTCCAAACAGCTTGCAATCGAATGTTCATGTGAATAGAAAAGGCAGGAGAGTGGTCAGGTACTGTTTTCTCTCAGTTGGCAAACTGCGCACACAATCGCAGTGTTGTACAGCTTGTTTCATCACCTTTGCGAAGTTGCCGCTCTCTCCGGCTCCCGGAGACGAAGAAGCTGCTTCTTCCCGCAAAGACGATTCTGACGCTCACAGTGCTCTGCGGTGAGCGCCTTCTGCCGAAAGAGGCCCGGGAGCGGTGCTTAGCTCTGCAGAGCACCGTACCTTCGTCTTTAGCCTCTCTTCTCGTCTACATCTTAGCAAAAAGCTTTCCACTCTGTCTGGAAAGGAGAAACTGTGCCAGCACAGAAAACATCTCCCATCGTGTTCTAGAGGCTGCACGGAGGTCTGCCGAGTGTTTTGCAAGAAGAGAAAGAAAGTTGTCCAAAACAGCTTGCAATCGAATGTTCATGTGAATAGAAAAGGCAGGAGAGTGGTCAGGTACTGTTTTCTCTCAGTTGGCAAGCTGCGCACACAATCGCAGTGTTGTACAGCTTGTTTCATCACCTTTGCGAAGTTGCCGCTCTCTCCGGCTCCCGGAGACGAAGAAGCTGCTTCTTCGCGCAAAGACGATTCTGCCGCTCACAGTGCTCTGCGGTGTGCGCCTTCTGCCGAAAGACGCCCGGGAGCTGTGCTTAGCTCTGCAGAGCACCGTACCTTCGTCTTTAGCCTCTCTTCTAGTCTACATCTTAGCAAAAAGCTTTTCCACTCTGTCTGGCAAGGAGAACCTGTGCCAGCACAGAAAACATCTCCCATCGTGTTCTAGAGGCCGCACGCAGGTCTGCCGAGTGTTTTGCAAGAAGAGAAAGAAAGTTGTCCAAAATAGTTTGTAATCGAATGTTCATGTGAATAGAAAAGGCAGGAGAGTGGTCAGGTACTGTTTTCTCTCAGTTGGCAAGCTGCGCACACAATCGCAGTGTTGTACAGCTTGTTTCATCACCTTTGCGAAGCTGCCACTCTCTCCGGCTCCCGGAGACGAAGAAGCTGCTTCTTCGCGCAAAGACGATTCTGCCGCTCACAGTGCTCTGCGGTGTGCGCCTTCTGCCGAAAGACGCCCGGGAGCTGTGCTTAGCTCTGCAGAGCACCGTACCTTCGTCTTTAGCCTCTCTTCTCGTCTACATCTTAGCAAAAAGCTTTTCCACTCTGTCTGGCAAGGAGAAACTGTGCCAGCACAGAAAACATCTCCCATCGTGTTCTAGAGGCTGCACGGAGGTCTGCCGAGTGTTTTGCAAGAAGAGAAAGAAAGTTGTCCAAAACAGCTTGCAATCGAATGTTCATGTGAATAGAAAAGGCAGGAGAGTGGTCAGGTACTGTTTTCTCTCAGTTGGCAAGCTGCGCACACAATCGCAGTGTTGTACAGCTTGTTTCATCACCTTTGCGAAGTTGCCGCTCTCTCGGCTCCCGGAGACGAAGAAGCTGCTTCTTCGCGCAAAGACGATTCTGCCGCTCACAGTGCTCTGCGGTGTGCGCCTTCTGCCGAAAGACGCCCGGGAGCTGTGCTTAGCTCTGCAGAGCACCGTACCTTCGTCTTTAGCCTCTCTTCTAGTCTACATCTTAGCAAAAAGCTTTTCCACTCTGTCTGGCAAGGAGAACCTGTGCCAGCACAGAAAACATCTCCCATCGTGTTCTAGAGGCCGCACGCAGGTCTGCCGAGTGTTTTGCAAGAAGAGAAAGAAAGTTGTCCAAAATAGTTTGTAATCGAATGTTCATGTGAATAGAAAAGGCAGGAGAGTGGTCAGGTACTGTTTTCTCTCAGTTGGCAAGCTGCGCACACAATCGCAGTGTTGTACAGCTTGTTTCATCACCTTTGCGAAGCTGCCGCTCTCTCCGGCTCCCGGAGACGAAGAAGCTGCTTCTTCGCGCAAAGACGATTCTGCCGCTCACAGTGCTCTGCGGTGTGCGCCTTCTGCCGAAAGACGCCCGGGAGCTGTGCTTAGCTCTGCAGAGCACCGTACCTTCGTCTTTAGCCTCTCTTCTCGTCTACATCTTAGCAAAAAGCTTTTCCACTCTGTCTGGCAAGGAGAAACTGTGCCAGCACAGAAAACATCTCCCATCGTGTTCTAGAGGCTGCACGGAGGTCTGCCGAGTATTTTGCAAGAAGAGAAAGAAAGTTGTCCAAAACAGCTTCAATCGAATGTTCATGTGAATAGAAAAGGCAGGAGAGTGGTCAGGTACTGTTTTCTCTCAGTTGGCAAACTGCGCACACAATCGCAGTGTTGTACAGCTTGTTTCATCACCTTTGCGAAGTTGCCGCTCTCTCCGGCTCCCGGAGACGAAGAAGCTGCTTCTTCGCGCAAAGAGGATTCTGCCGCTCACAGTACTCTGCGGTGAGCGCCTTCTGCAGAAAGAGGTCCGGGTGCGGTGCTTAGCTCTGCAGAGCACCGTACCTTCGTCTTTAGCCTCTCTTCTCGTCTACATCTTAGCAAAAAGCTTTTCCACTCTGTCTGGCAAGGAGAAACTGTGCCAGCACAGAAAACATCTCCCATCGTGTTCTAGAGGCTGCACGGAGGTCTGCCGAGTGTTTTGCAAGAAGAGAAAGAAAGTTGTCCAAAACAGCTTGCAATCGAATGTTCATGTGAATAGAAAAGGCAGGAGAGTGGTCACGTACTGTTTTCTCTCAGTTGGCAAGCTGCGCACACAATCGCAGTGTTGTACAGCTTGTTTCATCACCTTTGCGAAGTTGCCGCTCTCTCCGGCTCCCGGAGACGAAGAAGCTGCTTCTTCGCGCAAAGACGATTCTGCCGCTCACAGTGCTCTGCGGTGTGCGCCTTCTGCCGAAAAAGGCCCGGGAGCTGTGCTTAGCTCTGCAGAGCACCGTACCTTCGTCTTTAGCCTCTCTTCTCGTCTACATCTTAGCAAAAAGCTTTTCCACTCTGTCTGGCAAGGAGAAACTGTGCCAGCACAGAAAACATCTCCCATCGTCTTCTAGAGGCTCCACGGAGGTCTGCCGAGTGTTTTGCAAGAAGAGAGAGAAAGTTGTGCAAAACAGCTTGCAATCGAATGTTCATGTGAATAGAAAAGGCAGGAGAGTGGTCAGGTACTGTTTTCTCTCAGTTGGCAAGCTGCCCACACAATCGCAGTGTTGTACAGCTTGTTTCATCACCTTTGCGAAGTTGCCGCTCTCTCCGGCTCCCGGAGACGAAGAAGCTGCTTCTTCGCGCAAAGACGATTCTGCCGCTCACAGTGCTCTGCAGTGTGTGTCTTCTGCCGAAAGAGGCCCGTGAGCTGTGCTTAGCTCTGCAGAGCACCATACCTGCTTCTTTAGCCTCTCTTCTCGTCTACATCTTAGCAAAAAGCTTTTCCACTCTGTCTGGCAAGGAGAAACTGTGCCAGCACAGAAAACATCTCCCATCGTGTTCTAGAGGCTCCACGGAGGTCTGCCGAGTATTTTGCAAGAAGAGAAAGAAAGTTGTCCAAAACAGCTTGCAATCGAATGTTCATGTGAATAGAAAAGGCAGGAGAGTGGTCAGGTACTGTTTTCTCTCAGTTGGCAAGCTGCGCACACAATCGCAGTGTTGTACAGCTTGTTTCATCACCTTTGCGAAGTTGCCGCTCTCTCCGGCTCCCGGAGACGAAGAAGCTGCTTCTTCGCGCAAAGACGATTCTGCCGCTCACAGTGCTCTGCGGTGTGCGCCTTCTGCCGAAAGAGGCCCGGGAGCGGTGCTTAGCTCTGCAGAGCACCGTACCTTCGTCTTTAGCCTCTCTTCTCGTCTACATCTTAGCAAAAAGCTTTTCCACTCTGTCTGGCAAGGAGAAACTGTGCCAGCACAAAAAACATCTCCCATCGTGTTCTAGAGGCTGCACGGAGGTCTGCCGAGTGTTTTGCAAGAAGAGAAAGAAAGTTGTCCAAAACAGCTTGCAATCGAATGTTCATGTGAATAGAAAAGGCAGGAGAGTGGTCAGGTACTGTTTTCTCTCAGTTGGCAAGCTGCGCACACAATCGCAGTGTTGTACAGCTTGTTTCATCACCTTTGCGAAGCTGCCGCTCTCTCCGGCTCCCGGAGACGAAGAAGCTGCTTCTTCGCGCAAAGACGATTCTGCCGCTCACAGTGCTCTGCGGTGTGCGCCTTCTGCCGAAAGAGGTCCGGGAGCGGTGCTTAGCTCTGCAGAGCACCGTACCTTCGTCTTTAGCCTCTCTTCTCGTCTACATCTTAGCAAAAAGCTTTTCCACTCTGTCTGGCAAGGAGAAACTGTGCCAGCACAAAAAACATCTCCCATCGTGTTCTAGAGGCTGCACGGAGGTCTGCCGAGTGTTTTGCAAGAAGAGAAAGAAAGTTGTCCAAAACAGCTTGCAATCGAATGTTCATGTGAATAGAAAAGGCAAGAGAGTTGTCAGGTACTGTTTTCTCTCATTGGCAAGCGGCGCACACAATCGCAGTGTTGTACAGCTTGTTTCATCACCTTTGCGAAGTTGCCGCTCTCTCCAGCTCCCGGAGACGAAGAAGCTGCTTCTTCGCGCAAAGACGATTCTGCCGCTCACAGTGCTCTGCAGTGTGTGTCTTCTGCCGAAAGAGGCCCGTGAGCTGTGCTTAGCTCTGCAGAGCACCATACCTGCTTCTTTAGCCTCTCTTCTCGTCTACATCTTAGCAAAAAGCTTTTCCACTCTGTCTGGCAAGGAGAAACTGTGCCAGCACAGAAAACATCTCCCATCGTGTTCTAGAGGCTGCACGCAGGTCTGCCGAGTGTTTTGCAAGAAGAGAAAGAAAGTTGTCCAAAACAGCTTCCACTCGAATGTTCATGTGAATAGAAAAGGCAGGAGAGTGGTCAGGTACTGTTTTCTCTCAGATGGCAAGCTGCGCACACAATCGCAGTGTTGTACAGCTTGTTTCATCACCTTTGCCAAGTTGTCGCTCTCTCCGGCTCCCGGAGACGAAGAAGCTGCTTCTTCGCGCAAAGACGATTCTGCCGCTCACAGTGCTCTGCGGTGTGCGCCTTCTGCCGAAAGAGGCCCGGGAGCGGTGCTTAGCTCTGCAGAGCACCGTACCTTCGTCTTTAGCCTCTCTTCTCGTCTACATCTTAGCAAAAAGCTTTTCCACTCTGTCTGGCAAGGACAAACTGTGCCAGCACAGAAAACATCTCCCATCGTGTTCTAGAGGCTGCACGGAGGTCTGCCGAGTGTTTTGCAAGAAGAGAGAGAAAGTTGTCCAAAACAGCTTGCAATCGAATGTTCATGTGAATAGAAAAGGCAGGAGAGTGGTCAGGTACTGTTTTCTCTCAGTTGCCAAGCTGCGCACACAATCGCAGTGTTGTACAGCTTGTTTCATCACCTTTGCCAAGTTGTCGCTCTCTCCGGCTCCCGGAGACGAAGAAGCTACTTCTTCGCGCAAAGACGATTCTGCCGCTCACAGTGCTCTGCGGTGTGCGCCTTCTGCCGAAAGAGGTCCGGGAGCGGTGCTTAGCTCTGCAGAGCACCGTACCTTCGTCTTTAGCCTCTCTTCTCGTCTACATCTTAGCAAAAAGCTTTTCCACTCTGTCTGGCAAGGAGAAACTGTGCCAGCACAGAAAACATCTCCCATCGTGTTCTCGAGGCTGCACAGGGGTCTGCCGAGTATTTTGCAAGAAGAGAAAGAAAGTTGTCCAAAACAGCTTGCAATCGAATGATCATGTGAATAGAAAAGGCAGGAGAGTGGTCAGGTACTGTTTTCTCTCAGTTGCCAAGCTGCGCACACAATCGCAGTGTTGTACAGCTTGTTTCATCACCTTTGCGAAGTTGCCGCTCTCTCCGGCTCCCGGAGACGAAGAAGCTGCTTCTTCGCGCAAAGACGATTCTGCCGCTCACAGTGCTCTGCGGTGTGCGCCTTCTGCCGAAAGAGGCCCGGGAGCGGTGCTTAGCTCTGCAGAGCACCGTACCTTCGTCTTTAGCCTCTCTTCTCGTCTATATCTTAGCAAAAAGCTTTTCCACTCTGTCTGGCAAGGAGAAACTGTGCCAGCACAGAAAACATCTCCCATCGTGTTCTAGAGGCTGCACGGAGGTCTGCCGAGTGTTTTGCAAGAAGAGAGAGAAAGTTGTCCAAAACAGCTTGCAATCGAATGTTCATGTGAATAGAAAAGGCAGGAGAGTGGTCAGGTACTGTTTTCTCTCACTTGGCAAACTGCGCACACAATCGCAGTGTTGTACAGCTTGTTTCATCACCTTTGCGAAGTTGCCGCTCTCTCCGGCTCCCGGAGACGAAGAAGCTGCTTCTTCGCGCAAAGACGATTCTGCCGCTCACAGTGCTCTGCAGTGTGTGTCTTCTGCCGAAAGAGGCCCGTGAGCTGTGCTTAGCTCTGCAGAGCACCATACCTGCTTCTTTAGCCTCTCTTCTCGTCTACATCTTAGCAAAAAGCTTTTCCACTCTGTCTGGCAAGGAGAAACTGTGCCAGCACAGAAAACATCTCCCATCGTGTTCTAGAGGCTGCACGCAGGTCTGCCGAGTGTTTTGCAAGAAGAGAAAGAAAGTTGTCCAAAACAGCTTGCAATCGAATGTTCATGTGAATAGAAAAGGCAGGAGAGTGGTCAGGTACTGTTTTCTCTCAGTTGGCAAGCTGCGCACACAATCGCAGTGTTGTACAGCTTGTTTCATCACCTTTGCCAAGTTGTCGCTCTCTCCGGCTCCCGGAGACGAAGAAGCTGCTTCTTCGCGCAAAGACGATTCTGCCGCTCACAGTGCTCTGCGGTGTGCGCCTTCTGCCGAAAGAGGCCCGGGAGCGGTGCTTAGCTCTGCAGAGCACCGTACCTTCGTCTTTAGCCTCTCTTCTCGTCTACATCTTAGCAAAAAGCTTTTCCACTCTGTCTGGCAAGGAGAAACTGTGCCAGCACAGAAAACATCTCCCATCGTGTTCTAGAGGCTGCACGGAGGTCTGCCGAGTGTTTTGCAAGAAGAGAAAGAAAGTTGTCCAAAACAGCTTGCAATCGAATGTTCATGTGAATAGAAAAGGCAGGAGAGTGGTCAGGTACTGTTTTCTCTCAGTTGGCAAGCTGCGCACACAATCGCAGTGTTGTACAGCTTGTTTCATCACCTTTGCGAAGCTGCAGCTCTCTCCGGCTCCCGGAGACGAAGAAGCTGCTTCTTCGCGCAAAGACGATTCTGCCGCTCACAGTGCTCTGCGGTGTGCGCCTTTTGCCGAAAGAGGTCCGGGAGCGGTGCTTAGCTCTGCAGAGCACCGTACCTTCGTCTTTAGCCTCTCTTCTCGTCTACATCTTAGCAAAAAGCTTTTCCACTCTGTCTGGCAAGGAGAAACTGTGCCAGCACAAAAAACATCTCCCATCGTGTTCTAGAGGCTGCACGCAGGTCTGCCGAGTGTTTTGCAAGAAGAGAAAGAAAGTTGCCCAAAACAGCTTGCAATCGAATGTTCATGTGAATAGAAAAGGCAGGAGAGTGGTCAGGTACTGTTTTCTCTCAGTTGGCAAGCGGCGCACACAATCGCAGTGTTGTACAGCTTGTTTCATCACCTTTGCGAAGTTGCCGCTCTCTCCGGCTCCCGGAGACGAAGAAGCTGCTTCTTCGCGCAAAGACGATTCTGCCGCTCACAGTGCTCTGCGGTGTGCGCCTTCTGCCGAAAGAGGCCCGGGAGCGGTGCTTAGCTCTGCAGAGCACCGTACCTTCGTCTTTAGCCTCTCTTCTCGTCTACATCTTAGCAAAAAGCTTTTCCACTCTGTCTGGCAAGGAGAAACTTTGCCAGCACAGAAAACATCTCCCATCGTGTTCTAGAGGCTGCACGGAGGTCTGCCGAGTGTTTTGCAAGAAGAGAGAGAAAGTTGTCCAAAACAGCTTGCAATCGAATGTTCATGTGAATAGAAAAGGCAGGAGAGTGGTCAGGTACTGTTTTCTCTCACTTGGCAAGCTGCGCACACAATCGCAGTGTTGTACAGCTTGTTTCATCACCTTTGCGAAGTTGCCGCTCTCTCCGGCTCCCGGAGACGAAGAAGCTGCTTCTTCGCGCAAAGACGATTCTGCCGCTCACAGTGCTCTGCGGTGTGCGCCTTCTGCCGAAAGAGGTCCGGGAGCGGTGCTTAGCTCTGCAGAGCACCGTACCTTCGTCTTTAGCCTCTCTTCTCGTCTACATCTTAGCAAAAAGATTTTCCACTCTGTCTGGCAAGGACAAACTGTGCCAGCACAGAAAACATCTCCCATCGTGTTCTAGAGGCTGCACGGAGGTCTGCCGAGTATTTTGCAAGAAGAGAAAGAAAGTTGTCCAAAACAGCTTGCAATCGAATGTTCATGTGAATAGAAAAGGCAGGAGAGTGGTCAGGTACTGTTTTCTCTCAGTTGCCAAGCTGCGCACACAATCGCAGTGTTGTACAGCTTGTTTCATCACCTTTGCCAAGTTGTCGCTCTCTCCGGCTCCCGGAGACGAAGAAGCTACTTCTTCGCGCAAAGACGATTCTGCCGCTCACAGTGCTCTGCGCTGTGCGCCTTCTGCCGAAAGAGGCCCGGGAGCGGTGCTTAGCTCTGCAGAGCACCGTACCTTCGTCTTTAGCCTCTCTTCTCGTCTACATCTTAGCAAAAAGCTTTTCCACTCTGTCTGGCAAGGAGAAACTGTGCCAGCACAGAAAACATCTCCCATCGTGTTCTCGAGGCTGCACAGGGGTCTGCCGAGTATTTTGCAAGAAGAGAAAGAAAGTTGTCCAAAACAGCTTGCAATCGAATGATCATGTGAATAGAAAAGGCAGGAGAGTGGTCAGGTACTGTTTTCTCTCAGTTGGCAAGCTGCGCACACAATCGCAGTGTTGTACAGCTTGTTTCATCACCTTTGCGAAGTTGCCGCTCTCTCCGGCTCCCGGAGACGAAGAAGCTGCTTCTTCGCGCAAAGACGATTCTGCCGCTCACAGTGCTCTGCGGTGTGCGCCTTCTGCCGAAAGAGGCCCGGGAGCGGTGCTTAGCTCTGCAGAGCACCGTACCTTCGTCTTTAGCCTCTCTTCTCGTCTACATCTTAGCAAAAAGCTTTTCCACTCTGTCTGGCAAGGAGAAACTGTGCCAGCACAGAAAACATCTCCCATCGTGTTCTAGAGGCTGCACGGAGGTCTGCCGAGTGTTTTGCAAGAAGAGAGAGAAAGTTGTCCAAAACAGCTTGCAATCGAATGTTCATGTGAATAGAAAAGGCAGGAGAGTGGTCAGGTACTGTTTTCTCTCACTTGGCAAACTGCGCACACAATCGCAGTGTTGTACAGCTTGTTTCATCACCTTTGCGAAGCTGCCGCTCTCTCCGGCTCCCGGAGACGAAGAAGCTGCTTCTTCGCGCAAAGACGATTCTGCCGCTCACAGTGCTCTGCGGTGTGCGCCTTCTTCCGAAAGAGGCCCGGGAGCGGTGCTTAGCTCTGCAGAGCACCGTACCTTCGTCTTTAGCCTCTCTTCTCGTCTACATCTTAGCAAAAAGCTTTTCCACTCTGTCTGGCAAGGAGAAACTGTGCCAGCACAGAAAATATCTCCCATCGTGTTCTAGAGGCTGCACGCAGGTCTGCCGAGTGTTTTGCAAGAAGAGAAAGAAAGTTGTCCAAAACAGCTTGCAATCGAATGTTCATGTGAATAGAAAAGGCAGGAGAGTGGTCAGGTACTGTTTTCTCTCAGTTGGCAAGCTGCGCACACAATCGCAGTGTTGTACAGCTTGTTTCATCACCTTTGCGAAGTTGCCGCTCACTCCGGCTCCCGGAGACGAAGAAGCTGCTTCTTCGCGCAAAGACGATTCTGCCGCTCACAGTGCTCTGCGGTGTGCGCCTTCTGCCGAATGAGGCCCGGCAGCGGTGCTTAGCTCTGCAGAGCACCGTACCTTCGTCTTTAGCCTCTCTTCTCGTCTACATCTTAGCAAAAAGCTTTTCCACTCTGTCTGGCAAGGAGAAACTGTGCCAGCACAGAAAACATCTCCCATCGTGTTCTAGAGGCTGCACGGAGGTCTGCCGAGTGTTTTGCAAGAAGAGAAAGAAAGTTGTCCAAAACAGCTTGCAATCGAATGTTCATGTGAATAGAAAAGGCAGGAGAGTGGTCAGGTACTGTTTTCTCTCAGTTGGCAAGCTGCGCACACAATCGCAGTGTTGTACAGCTTGTTTCATCACCTTTGCGAAGCTGCAGCTCTCTCCGGCTCCCGGAGACGAAGAAGCTGCTTCTTCGCGCAAAGACGATTCTGCCGCTCACAGTGCTCTGCGGTGTGCGCCTTTTGCCGAAAGAGGTCCGGGAGCGGTGCTTAGCTCTGCAGAGCACCGTACCTTCGTCTTTAGCCTCTCTTCTCGTCTACATCTTAGCAAAAAGCTTTTCCACTCTGTCTGGCAAGGAGAAACTGTGCCAGCACAAAAAACATCTCCCATCGTGTTCTAGAGGCTGCACGCAGGTCTGCCGAGTGTTTTGCAAGAAGAGAAAGAAAGTTGTCCAAAACAGCTTGCAATCGAATGTTCATGTGAATAGAAAAGGCAGGAGAGTGGTCAGGTACTGTTTTCTCTCAGTTGGCAAGCGGCGCACACAATCGCAGTGTTGTACAGCTTGTTTCATCACCTTTGCGAAGTTGCCGCTCTCTCCGGCTCCCGGAGACGAAGAAGCTGCTTCTTCGCGCAAAGACGATTCTGCCGCTCACAGTGCTCTGTGGTGTGCGCCTTCTGCCGAAAGAGGTCCGGGTGCGGTGCTTAGCTCTGCAGAGCACCGTACCTTCGTCTTTAGCCTCTCTTCTCGTCTACATCTTAGCAAAAAGCTTTCCACTCTGTCTGGCAAGGAGAAACTGTGCCAGCACAGAAAACATCTCCCATCGTGTTCTAGAGGCTGCACGCAGGTCTGCCGAGTATTTTGCAAGAAGAGAAAGAAAGTTGTCCAAAACAGCTTGCAATCGAATGTTCATGTGAATAGAAAAGGCAGGAGAGTGGTCAGGTACTGTTTTCTCTCAGTTGGCAAGCTGCGCACACAATCGCAGTGTTGTACAGCTTGTTTCATCACCTTTGCGAAGCTGCCGCTCTCTCCGGCTCCCGGAGACGAAGAAGCTGCTTCTTCGCGCAAAGACGATTCTGCCGCTCACAGTGCTCTGCGGTGTGCGCCTTCTGCCGAAAGAGGTCCGGGAGCGGTGCTTAGCTCTGCAGAGCACCGTACCCTTCGTCTTTAGCCTCTCTTCTCGTCTACATCTTAGCAAAAAGCTTTTCCACTCTGTCTGGCAAGGAGAAACTGTGCCAGCACAGAAAACATCTCCCATCGTGTTCTAGAGGCTGCACGGAGGTCTGCCGAGTATTTTGCAAGAAGAGAAAGAAAGTTGTCCAAAACAGCTTGCAATCGAATATTCATGTGAATAGAAAAGGCAGGAGAGTGGTCAGGTACTGTTTTCTCTCAGTTGGCAAGCTGCGCACACAATCGCAGTGTTGTACAGCTTGTTTCATCACCTTGC